>NW_016909080.1:551536-572265 GCF_001483705.2 Eufriesea mexicana
AAAGAGTAACGAGAAAAGAAGCAAAAAGGGAAAGAAAGGAAAGGAAAACGTAACAAAAGAGTATAAAAGGAAGTGAAACAAAAGACGATAGTCGAGTAAGGTAAAGTCACCTTGCTTAGCACGTGACTGTGATGGGTGTGTATATATATACACATATATATAAGAAGAATTATATATCCGTGTATATGTATAACGAGTCAAGTGTGAATAATTCTTCTAGCTTGGAAAGCAACGTGGCCGACGAGTGCTGTTGATTTGGTTCCGTGCAGGGTGCGAGCTCTCTTCGACTTGTACGCTTGCATTTTACCCCTGATTCGCGATTTCATCTGCGAAAAGAACCACAGGTACCGCCGAAAATCGGTAGGACAATCGAAAATTCGTCTGAAACCGTGAACGACCAACCCTTTCGTTCCTCTCTTTCAACGTTCGACGAGCGAACGCGTCTGGAACCGTGAATCAGGGGTAACACACGAACTTAACCGTTATCTACGTACAATGTATTACCTGTCACATGTACGGTAACTTAGAAACTAGCGGATAATCAGAGCGACCAAGGCCGGATGGTTTTGTTGATTGCAGGTCCACCAGTGGAGGTCGGCGTCACCATGTATGTCCTCAGCATCAGCTCCGTGTCCGAAGTGTTGATGGTACAGTTTGCATTCTCAAACTCATACAGAACTCACATCGACAGCCGTTCGTTCATTTCTTTCTCACCCTCCCTGTTCGTTCGCCTACCGACGCGTGTACCGACGCGTGTTCCGACGCGTGTACCCCTTTTTCTTTCACACTGTTCACGGAATCAACCGTATTCACCGTGAGAGCGATCGCGGCGAATCGAATCGTCGATTCGACACCGACACCGAACACCGCAGCGACACACGATCGATCGATCGATCGATCGGACGTGCTACCGACGGACCGGGCAACGATCGATCCGGCCGATCGATCGTATCGAGCCGCGCGATACCGACACATCGACCGAACGAATCAGCTTTTCGTGCGCGCCGTTTCATCCCACTATGCCGCTTGTTTCCGATTGTTTGTTTCGCGATTATCCGAACCGCGCGTGTGTGCACGTGTGTACGGCAAATATTCATATACGCTCGCGTCCCACGTGAAATTCGACCGAAAGAACAATACGGGACGACGCGAGTGAGATTAATAAATATTCGTCCGTGAATATTCATCGTTCGTTAGCATTGTTCGAACCCGGTCGCGAAATGTAAGTTTTCGCGGTGATGGAACCGCGGCGTCGCGTAAAGTTTTCGTTGTCGAACGAGATCGGTCGCGGCGTATCCGTATCTCTATCTATCTATCTATCTCTCTCTATCTCTCTCTCTCTCTCTCTCTCTCTCTCTTTTTCTCTCTCTCTCCCCCTCTATCTCTCTGTCTATCTCTCTCTCTTTCTCTCCCTGTCTCTACCTCTCTTTCTCTTTCTCTCTCTCTTTCTCTCCCTGTCTCTACCTCTCTTTCTCTTTCTCTCTCTTTCTCTTTCTCTCTCTCTCTCTCTCTCTCTCCCCCTCTCTCTCTCTCTCTCCCTCTCTCTCTCTCTCTATCTCTCTCTCTCTCTTTCTCGCTCTGTGTGGAAAAGCCTAAACCGAAGTATTTCATACACGCATCGAAATCTCGAGGAATTCTCGACCGGGTAACTGGGGAAACGTGCACCAAGAGACACATAGGCATCGCGGCTCGCGATATTTATGTTGGCAGCAAGGGGCATATTGGCACGTACACGTACACGTTTGCGTACAGATGCATATACCTACACTCACATGTCACAGAGGACACAGAGAAAAAGAGAGATACATGCATACATTCATACGTACATGTACAGACATACGTATACAGACACACACGCGCACACACGTACACACAAACTCACACCCTACACGGATGGCCTACTAACCTACGTTTTTATAGCTCGTCACAGCTGTTTGGTTGGCTGAACTGTTACAAGGGAACCTTGCTACGTTCCACAGTCTTCGCAAGATATATTCTTGTCCACTTCGTTTATGGTTTATGGTTGACTCGTTTAATTCGATTTGCGATGTTCTTGTTGCATGGCCCTACCCGCAGTGCTCGAATCAGCGACGAGAGCTCGGTCAGAAACGAAAACCAGCCCCGAACAATGGGAAACGTGGTCTCCCTTTGGGGGAAAAAAAAAAAAAAAGAAAAATACAGAAAAAAAGAGGAAGAAAAAGAGGGAAAAAACACGCCAGAAAAATGTATTCGACCATACACGCCAATCAGCTCTAACGCTTTTTACGGTTCTCTCGCGCGATATCGTTTTCTGGCTATTCGTTTTATCGCGTAGTGGGGATTTACGAATCGAAGGGTGAAAGCAAACGGACGCCACTCTGGCTTCTTGATTCGAAGGGACGAAAAATGTTCGCGTCCGACGAAATGTTCGACTCGTTCTACTTGATTCGCGAGTCACGAGACCGAGGATGATCATACCGAGCGAAGCTCTATGAGAATTAATCGCGACTCGAGTACTGCAGGCCGCACATACGTTGAGGCACGCATATATACGCGTAGACGTACACGTATTTTCGCAATTTCTAGATGTATACGTATATAAGCGTGTATACAGCGTCACGTATGGTATATATATATCTATATATATATTTTCTTTCTCGATATTTAAGATACGTATATAGCGTAATCATATAACGTATTGTGTATTGCGTATACTCCTGTAGTATTCAAAGGTATCTGTTCCGGTGTCTGCAATCAGTTTCAAACTAGCACGAAACTGGATCGATTTTCGTCACCGTCACCCGTGCCGAACTCTCTTCCCACCTCGTCGACGAATTTCAACGATTTCGACTCGGATCCAGGCTCGAGATCCTCGTTAATCGTGGCCCCTCGTCGAGACTCTGTTCTTTAATCGCGATTCGACGAGGAGAAATTTGCCGCGTTACCGACCTCGTCGAACACCATCGATCAACGGTGGACACACCTCGACGTTCGATCGAGATCCAGAATGCGAGTTTGGAGCTGAATGTACGAGACTGGACCCCAGGTGTTGAGCCCTGTGCGGAAACCAAATCAAGTCGACACTGTCACCTGGGACGTGACTCGCGATTTTTATACCCGTTGGCGAGCCTCCACTGTATATTCCTTCTTTCTCACCCCTTTCTCACCCCCTTCTCACCCCCTTTCTCGTTTCACTCACTCCGCGCGTGTGTGTGTGTCCATGGTCCAAGCTTCCAAACCTACCGATTCGAGTCCAGTCCATCGTCGATGATCGTCTCTGATCGGAAACTTGTCCACTGTTCGGAAACTCGTCGAGGAACGAGCAAAGTAGCCAATTTTCCTATCAATTTGCCCTCCCTTTCATCTTTTCTTCCTTCGAGACGGAAGCCACCCCGTGCAGATCCTCCCTCCACCCTCGGTCTTTCCGGCCTTTCTCTACTCTCGTAGATTCTGGACATCGCGTTTATCAGACGGACGTCTCGCGTACGACTACGGGAACACGCAAAGAGGAGCGAGAACAGTGGCAAAAGAGAGAGTCCGTGAACACAATCGTACGAGAAACACCACGTTCCCGAATCCCCTGCTTCCTTCCGGCCAGCCGACGAACGCATAGAGTATAAAAATGATTCTAGCTTGTGCGACGTTGCGACTACGATCGAAACTATACGAATACTGTGTCTATAGATATCTATACATATATATATATTTCATATATATATATTTATATTACATTATGGATATAATACGACACCTATATTGAGCTGTATCATTGTCAGTGTGTGCAGTACGCTTCTGGTCGCTATGAATCACTATGATGCCGTACACATTCTAATTATCGATATCCGCGTGTGTGTGTGTGTGCGTGCGCTTGCACGATCACGCGCGCACGATGATCCACGCGAGATTACGTGCACGCGTACACACAGACTGGCCACTCGTCGAGGCGCGAAGGTGCACAACGTGGGACACACGTTGAGCCAAGCTGCGTTCTCGAACGAGCCATCTCTCGCCTTCCACATTCGTCGTACACACACTGCTCTTGCGTTCTCTCTCTCTCTCTCTATTTTCTTTTGTTTTTCTTTTTCGTTCTTCTTCTTCTTCTTCTTCTTCTTCTTCTTCTTCTTCTTCTACTACTTCTTCTGTCTTTTCTTTCACCGTCTTTCAGTTTCGATTCGCTTGCGAGCTTCCGCTTTTGAAACCGCTTCTCTCTGTATGTAACAGCTTCGTTACCTGTGTCACACAGCCGCTAGTAGTTTCGTTACTCCTCGTTACTCGTCGTTTCTTCTCTATCTCGATGTTCGTATAGGCAAAACGCTCGCCTGCGCTACCTGCCTGCCCGCGAACTCTCTTCTCTTGCCAAGGAAAACTTGCAGAGTGTGCTTAGGTACACTCGTCAGAGCGTCGACGTTCTTGGTATCGTTACGATGCTACACGGGATATGCGATTCCGGGGGTTAGATCCGGTCATCTTTGCCCGGGACAGGATACTTGCTCTAGGACGTCGGATCGGATGAACGCGATCTCGACGGACCCGCGAGATTTTCGCTTCGACCGGAGAATTTAGGCCTCGTCTTGGTCGCGAGAGGATGGTCGCGAATCGATGGGTAACGAGCGTGGAGAGAAAAAAAAAAAAGAAAACGTGATACGACAAATTAGACGTCCAGTGCGCATCGCGACACGACTGCACTGCGCCTGGAGGAACGCCAAACGAAGCGAAGCTTGCTGCCATGACAACTTCCGCCCGAAGTGACATCAACACCACGTTACAACGGAGTTACTTTCGAGCCCACTTTAATTAAAGTTGCATTCACGGATTCGCGTTCGCATCAGAAACTACTTATGACCACTACACGGCCTCCAATTAATATAACAACGAGCAACTTTGCGTGCGTGGCATCGCGAAAGACGCAATAGCAGTTGAAACTGGAGACTCGTTGAAAAGTAGACGATGCCAGATATCGAAATGCGGCATACGTTGTTGCGAGCGAGCACCGCTTCGAGGGTGCACTTTTCCACGGGAATACGGTGAAAAAGCTCGTTCACTCGCGAAAGTTACCTTCCGCGGTAAACATCGGGTACACGTCGTTCGTTGGCAATTTCTCGCGTCTATATCGCGGCTCGCGGTTCGCTCGTGTGATTCGATGCATCTCAATACGTCAGCCCGTGTCGCGGAATTACCATCGCGAAATTACCACCGGTCAGATTCGCCGAGTAAACTAGTGATTTAGAGGCATCTCTTCGAGAGCGCGAACTAGTTTGGAGTTGGAAGAAAAAGCGATTCGGTGGATCGTCTTAGTGACCGAGTAGCAAGAAACAGGAAATTCCCTAGGAATTGAAAACAGAACTAGTCGGTGTTCTAGACAAACACAGGGTCGTTCGACTAATACCGAACGAAGGAACCCCCGTTCAGACGGACCTCTATTTATTCCTTTTTTTATTATTTTCGTGTTTCAGCTGCACCCTTGAAGCGGTATCCAAGCATCGCAATAGCATAAATCCGTGCATTTATCCGGCATAAAACTTTCCGCGCTTGAAAACGTCAGAAAAATATCGCGGCAACGTATACAGCGTCGATGACGGCGGTAAGCGTCGCCTCGGGTTGAAATCTTTCCAGCATCGCTGGAGCGAGTGTCAGCCGTTATTGGAGCTGTAAAATGTCCAAGTTCGTTCCTAAAGTTTCCTGAATTTCTCTCTCTATCTCTATCTCTTCCTCTCGCTCTCTCTCTCTCTCTTTCTCTCTCTCTGCCTCCTCTCTTCCGACAAAATTTCACACCTATAACGGTTGCGAAAATTCCAATTCTACGTCTGTAATAGTCGTAAAATCCTCGATGTAGCGTGGACGGGGATAAAGCGGAGAGGAAAAAAAAAAGAAAAGGAAAAAGGTGAAACTCGTGTACAACGCGACAGGAGAACGCGAATCTACGAATTTATGGCGACAATTGTTATTTATCGGTGGTAAAATCCCACGGCTTCTTTTCCCCCTCGCCTTTGTTACGGAACTCGTAGCCCTAAATCAAAACTTTCCCGACGATTTCTTCGCGCACGCATGGAAGTCGTTTCCACGACAGCCACGCCGGCGTGCTTCGATTACGAGAAGCGAGGCAGAAAGGTGTTCCTCGCGCACACACGCGCGTGGAAACGAACGAGATTCGCTCGTGGTAGGAAAAATCAGGAAAACGTCGGCAAACACACCTGGACTACGCACCATCCGTGTTTAAGCATCGTGCGATCACGATCCCACGAGCAAAGCGTATTTCCGCTCACGATTAATTGTGTACGGCATTTTTGGTACGCTTGGTCAGATAACGATTTAACGGAGCAAACGTATGTCGATGCAATGATCGAGAAGTCGAACGTAACGATTCGCTATTTTTATTATATCCATCATGAGCAAGTGACCGATCGGTCGCGAGGATTGTCTCGGAGATGGTTCTCTGATTGGACGAAATACAGGAATAAACCGATAGGAGTAATCGATCTCACGCTAAAGTTCCAACAACTTTCAGATCCTGCTGCATATCGTTGCTACTGTTACCGAGTTCCAAGTTCGATTAGACATAAGTATTTATAATTAGACTTAAGATTCTCTCTTCGCAGTACAGAGTAGGCAGTGCATGTCGCTTCGATAGCGTCTCGTAGCATGCTTGCACGTAGTACTGGTAGTGTTGCCCGAGTAATAATAGTCTATGTATGGAATACATATAATCACCATATACACGGTCCATGCACCTTACCGCTTTCGCGTGTACACACGAATTACCCTCGCGTCGTGGAACTCCCCTACTGAGATCGACCACGTCGACAGAGATCCGATGCGAGTGAACCGTGTACCACCGAGCGATACAGCTCCCTTCGACCTGTGTAATTTCCAATTCTATCGAATTATCTTATCGTCGAAACTTTGTGATATCGTCCAGATTTCAGCAACCGGCTACCAACATGTAAACAGAAATTTCCTACTCGGTCCTAGCTCATTTGAGTTTGCTGTCGCGAGTAGCCGAATTATTTCAATCCTCGGATTAAAGATTCGGATTTCCTTATCTCGTATAAACAACAATTTTCTCAAGCATCGTCTTTCGAGTTTGCAAATTTATACGTTCGCGAAATGGAATATTTGTAGTATCTTTCGTATCTGCCCCATTCGTCTGGCAAATTAAATGCAAATACGATCGGTTTATTGCGCGATCGATACGCGCGTTACTTGTCTTTGATAAGTGAACTTTTAATAGCGTCTTCGTTAGCCGGCGAAAGTTTAACCGTGTTTAAAATATGTTCCCTTGTAATTACGCCCCACTGATAATAGACTAATCAAAAAACTTTCATCTCGAATAATAAATCTAGCCATCGGGATCGGCTGATTACGCTCCAACTATTCGCTCGGCCACTTAAACTTTCTTCGTTCAACGAATTACTCGCCTCGTCGTAAGTGGAAATTTACGAGGAATAGCACGCTACGTCGTTTGACGAATTCGCGATGAGATCGAACCGAGTTAATCAAAGTTTAAACGAAGATTCCTGAATATCTCGGACCGCGTAGCTTCCTTCGCGAGGATCTATTCCCGATCTCTCGAATCGCCGCTCGACGATCATCCGTTAAATGGCGGTACTTTTAAATATTAAATCTATCGAATCTGGAACCGCAGCGCGTAAAATCGCGCCCATTCAATCGCGCTCGGATTTATTCGTCATGCGTAAAATTTTTGATCGAGCGTTTCACGATCTTCCGTTCGCTCGAACCCGAACAACTAAGCCGTGAAATCATTTGTTGCCAGTGAAAATCGTTCGACTTTACGCGGCAATCCAGTCGTCCTGCGTGTTACGCCTGTATGGCAAATTGTAAATGAATTTCGCGTAGATTCGTTGAACGAATACGAGGCGAACCCTGGAACACGGAGAATCGAGTTCGTTAGCTGTTAAATATTTCGGGGAAAAAAGAGTTCGGGTCGCGAAAGAACGGTGTCTGAAACGCTTTGTTAGCCGGTGAAATAAGAGCGTGCCTAGCTGCCAGCGTGAGGTCAGAACGGAACGTTGAAGGAGGCCTCGATAGGGTTAGGTGAGTGTTCAAGTGGCCGATTTAACGCGTTACGATAACCACGACACGTGGTACTGACACAGAGTAGTCGACAGAGTAGTCGACAGCATCGGTCGACAAGAGTTTCGAGCTACCTGTCGACGTCCACGATCTCAGTTCTGCGTTTCCTCTCCCATTAATCGATCGCTCGAGCCCCTATCTTGTACGATCGCGTCGCTTCGCGTTTTCGTTTCCCGGTGTTGCGTCTCGCTGTTTCCCCTGATCGTTTCAATCGCGCGACAATTTCGCCTACAACCGTCTCTCTCTCTTTATTTCCGTCTCTATTTCTCGCGGTGCTCCATCCCCGTTGGAAAGACGCTGAATCTACCCTCCCGCCACGAGTACCCGCCTAGCAAACAAAGAGAGAGAAAAACGACACACGCGAGAAAAAACGAGGAACAACGCGAAGGATAATCGCGTTCTTTCGTTGCCGCCATCGCGACGAGTATCTCTCGCGGGAGGAATTCATCGGGGTTCGCGTGGACGAGTCTGAAAGCGAAGATCGGATGAACCGAGCGTTTGGAACGCGCGACGTATCGAATAAATCGGGAAATTTAATCGATGCGAATCTATTTATTCGCGCAAAGGAGGATGAGAGACGCGTCGGATGGAAGGCAGCCGTTATCCAGTCGCGATATCGGCTCGCGTTTGCTTTCTTCCTCGCGTATCCGGCGAAACCGTGTTATTTTTAACGAAGGCATTGTCGCGTAACGCTGTTAGTCTATACGTACGTATCACGTCGCATTGTTCGGCCCGAACAGCACACCGCGGCCATTGTAATTTCTAGACGATCGCGCCCCGATCGAACACGCCGATTCCCGTCGCGTTTTACCAACCGCGAAAGTTGCAACCGCGGAATTGCTCTTTTACGTTCTTCCACGCTCGTTCTCGCGTGTCTCGAAGTCTCGAAACACCACTATCTACGGCTCTAATGAATGCACTCGCGTGTGTGTGTGTGTCTCGTGCCAGGACTTCACGCTGGATTTTTACTTCCGGCAATTCTGGACGGACCCGCGGCTCGCGTTCAAGAAACGGAAGGACGTCGAGACGCTGAGCGTCGGCTCGGAGTTCATCAAGAACATCTGGGTACCCGACACGTTCTTCGTCAACGAGAAGCAGTCGTACTTTCACATCGCTACCACCAGCAACGAGTTCATTCGTATTCATTACTCGGGAAGCATCACACGTAGTATACGGTGAGTGTCAACGGTCAATCGATCTTTCTTAGTCTTAATTAAACCAATTTCTTAAGTTTCCACAATCGAACAGCGGCCAAGAGAGAAAGGGGGAGAGAAAGAGAGAGAGAGAGAGAGAGAGAGTGAGAGAGAGAGAGAGAGAGAGACAGGGAGAGGAAGAAACCGGATAAATTCGAGGAAAAAGACGTAAGAATCGCAATATCGATACACCGACTTTGATCCATAACTAGAATCGTTGCCAAGTACCCTCTCGACGAAGGACCAATTTCTCCGAACACGAAGCGCAGCAGAATTTCGCTGCTCGACGTCGACGAGAGTCCGAGAAACCACGAGCGAAGAAGACTTTTCGGAGTAATGGAATATATTTTCTTGGGCGAGGAGACGCGCTATAAAACTGCCACGTGCAGGCGCGATTTTAACCCCGTTTCGATACCCCGTACCGCCGGAGAACCGTCTAAACACTCGAGAAAGAAGTTGAACCAGCCACGACAAATTTCTCCCGAGCATCGGTCGTCGTTTCCATCCCCTTTGTGACGGTCCTCCACGCTCACCACCCAAGGAACGCTCGTCGAGAACACAAATCCCCCGAAAGTCCTCGCTAACCGTACCTTTTCAGCTTGGCTCTGCTCTCCGTTGCTCTCGATATACCAACGAAATAGGAAAATATACGACAGATATTCTTCTCTCTACGTGTCTTCTCGCGCTGTCGACGCGACGTGATCGATTACGATCTCTACTTCTCTACTTCGTCATCGAACACGCGGAATGCCGGCTTTAAACCTTCCACACCTGAGTATGCTTCGCCGCCTAACGACCACGACGAAGGCGACGACGACGACTACGACGACGACGACGACGACGACGATGATGATGATGATGGCGCGGATGCACGGAAGAGTCGTGGTTGCCAGACAGACCAGTTGTCTGACTCTGTCAGAGATGGATCGCGGGTAATCGCGTGTTCAGTCCGAGGACGAGCTTTCCGAATCTTTCGGTCACGAAGATGAAGTACCGCGAGATATAGTCGTCTCGGAGGCCAGGTTGGGAAGAGTAGGAACAGGAAAGGGACGGATTTTGGACTTTCGGGACTCGCGTCCTCGACGAGCAACCCTCTAGTGGGAAGTGAAGAGCGACGAGGCGGTATCATCCCCGGTATCCATTCCCCTCTAAACCAACGCGAAGTGTTCCGGTATTAACAGCGCTGCTATATTCAGACGATCCATGCATACCTAACTTTCCCGTGCGCACCCTTTCGTCGCTTTATATTACATTGCCTTCCGGATCTAGAAACTCGAGGCCGATTCGACGTGGTCGGAAAACGTAAAACACCAAGGGAAATTGATCGGAATGGGTATCGACGTATCATACGTTTATAAATTCTCCACGTTTGAGGGGAGTATTATCGATAACCGTTGCTCGACACGGCGATACGTGCTGCGGAGGACTCGCGGATACTCTGGGTATACGGCGAAAATGAAATTGGTCCTCCATGTACGATTATTCGAGGACACGAGTCTAAGACGTAGCGAAAATCGACGATCCGTTTTGCACAGATCGCACAGACTGAAAGTAATTTTTGCGTTTGTTACAGTTTAACGATCACGGCATCGTGTCCGATGAATCTGCAATACTTTCCGATGGACCGACAGCTCTGCCATATCGAGATCGAGAGCTGTAAGTACGCACGTGCGCGTGTATAAATGCATACATACCGAACTAAAGTGACGAATCTGAGAAAAGTTCGACACCCTCGCCTCCGTCCACTGTCACACAGACACGCTACATACCGTACATGGAAACATACGATCCGAATGAATCATTGGAGCATCAACAGTGTCGACCTTGCGAACGGCAATCGACGTTCGCCTTTTCGAACCCTTCGAACGTCACGGGAAGAGAAAAAAAAAAAGAAAAAAGAAAAAAATACGGTTCATTTCCAGTCACGTTACACTCGTTATCCACTCGTGTTCGACGAAAGGTAAAACATTTTTTATCGCGACGAAGGTAAAAAGAGAAAACCTTGTTGAATCGGGTCAAGGGTCGATTGCCGTTGATTAAACGCGACTCAACTGTACATCGCTTTTCAACCCCTTTTTCAGATAAGCTCAGAAAGACGCTTCTATCGTGTACATTTGCGTCAAACGTAACAGGAAAAAGAACAAATTATGAGAAAACGAAAGCTAAAGGAAACCTCGTATGTTCTTCTTTTACACGCTCATACGAAATTATCGTTACCCGACACCTTACAGCCCACCCCCTTCAACGCGACCACCCCGCTCTCTCCCCTCGCCCTTTCCCCGCCCACGACACCTATCTCTTCCGTCTTTCTTCTCTGTCTTCTCCTCTCTAGCTATCTATCTATCTGTCTGTCTGTCTGTCCATCACTCGCCACTTTACACACGCTCACTAACACGAATCAGTCACACGATCCGCGGCATCGTCGTGGATCACTTTCATTCACTCCGTCCACTCACTCACTCACTCGCTCACTCACCCGCTCTCGCTCACTCTTATTGGGTTTTCTATACCATTCACGATGACTCTTACCTCTACGTGACATCGTGAACTTGCCGAGCCAGACGCGTGCAGCTTCGTTCGAAGATTCCACCGATGGGCGAATCCTCCGGAGAACCAAGAGGGGCCGAGAGTCTACGTATCGGCACAGGGACACGCGCACACGCGGATATTATTCGCGTTCGATTCGACTATTCGTATTCGAAGACGGTCAAACGCTACCGAACACGAATACCGGTAAAATTCCGCTCGGACCGAGCGAGAGACGCGAAAAGTTCGGGAACGACTGCGACGCTCGCCCGTTTCGGGAAATTTCGACGAGTTTCGAGTCGAATCACGCGTACGGCTCGGCAACGACGCACAGTGTGCGAACAACAAAGAGCACCTTGACGAGGAGCGTCCTCAACAGCCGAGACGGCCGTCTCGATCGGGACGCTCGCTGTATACGCAATCAACCTTCGGCGGTTGACTTGAGCACGAAAACAAGTCGACGACACACGGCTCGACTAGAGACGTGCCGCTGCGTTTAGGCTGCTAATAGCGTTACGAGAGCATAGAGAACGGAAGGTCTGGCGAAGCGAGAAAGAAGCTAACGCCCCTGGTAACACACCAGTGTACGGTGGCACGTACGGGAAAAGCTGAAACGCAACCACCTTGCGTGCGTGTATAGATGTCTGACTGCGAATACCTGGTGCGTGTATGCGCGAATGGCCTGTGTGCGTGTGCGTATTATCACGAGCTCGCGCCGATTATCACTGCTGCAAATTGCACGCGATTATTGGCTGTGTGAAACCGAAAGAGGATGCCCGGATGCTCACCCTCTCTCTCTTTCTCTCTTTCGTCCAACTTTCTTTCTTTCAACCCCGGATTGCATCTCGAAGGACCGGTATATACGTATACATTTCTTTCTCCGATCCACTTGGATCGAAGCTGCGCGTCCGAGAGAGGGCTGGCTCGCGATGAAAACGATCGAGCGATTAATTGGGATCGGGCAGGGGCGATCGTGGAAACGTCCGAGAGAGGGTAAACCGCGTCCCTTTAGAAATATTTATCGTAAACAAGCTGTTAATTCGTTAACGATAATCGGGCCAGCAGCAGCTGATCATTCAGCGGTCATTAAATCATTTCCCCTGTATCAATAAGTTCGGTAATTGTAGCGTATAATCCGGCAGATTTGCCGCGGTTCGCGATAACGATACGATATTATCGACGATTCGGATGCGTAAATAGACGATAAAACGAACGCACCTGGTAACAACCGGTAAGCTAAATCGCGAACGATCGGTAACGCGCCGCGTTACGATGGAGGCCGTGAGTCGTCGGACAGGGATGGTAGAGGTACGGGGAGAAACAAAAAGAGTCGTGAAACGCATCCGGTGCCTTTGATTATACCAGAAGTCTAGCGGAGATTGGTAATCTATACGGGGACAATGGAAAAAGTTTCGGCCTAACTCGTTCCGGCTAAGAGATCTATATTAAAACTCAGTCGTTTGCAGGATACGACGAAAGGCCGCCGGAAGTCGGACGCTCGAGATATCAAAGTAACTTGACCAAGTTCGTTGATTAGTTTCGCGGAGTAGAAAGCCGGATCGTGCCGTCGTCCTTAATTGCTCCAGCCTCGTCCCCGGCGAAATTATTACCGTCGTTAGAAGTATTTCTGTTCCGATCTGTCGCGGACCATGCGCCATTTCCACCCCCCGCCCCCCACCTGGTACTGCTCCCCTTCGTCGCGAAATGGTAATTAATAACGATTAATATCGAGGTTGATGCTACTTACGTAAATGGACGGAGCATCGATCGTCGATCCCCGTCGTCGCATCGGGTTGGACATTCGGAAAACGTTCGAGTTCCTGGAAAAAGGGATAAAAGCGAAATAAAAGTACAGGCCGGTAATAGCATAATGAAGAGAACGCGTGTGGACGCGGGTAAATACCAATCTGACCGTAAATGACGAGTAATTATAGAAAATCGTTCGATAACTTTCGTCGCTGTTGAACGTCGGTTAGCAACGTTCCCGCGTAATTTACGCGAATCGGCGAAACTTTATTCGCCCGGAAAATTCCACGTCTGTCTAATTAAAACGTCGTCCGACTAATTTTCCGATCGGAAACTACTTCGTTATCCGAAAATTAAGGATCCTCGTAATTTACGTTCAACGAGTTGCGTAATATTTCCCGTGGCCTATCCGTGATTCACGGGGAAACGATGAATCCCGTTGTAGTTCTACGCTCGATTGGCACGAAGGAAAGGGTATTAATTAAAGTTGGCGGAACAGGATTCATCGGCATCGTTATTTTTAATCTCGTTATCGGGCAACGTTACACGCCTACTCGTTATTGTTGCGATTTATCGGGCCAGTAGGGGTCGTCGGCGACGAACTTGGTCAAGCCCGAGAATTCATTTGCTCCGGTTGAAAAAACGGCACTGCGGGCCTTTGTTATCGAGCCAATTTACGATGTTTTGCCTGCTACGTGGCGCATTAACGTTGTTGCGCCACCGCGTTTTCCAATGTAATCGCGTTTCGGCGTTTCGCGATGTCGCTATCGTCGACGAGAGCGGACGTGCAATTTGCAGTAACTCCAAACGACAGGTAGTGAGCTCGATCACGCAGAAGTACGGTCGACCGTTAATCCACCACTGGGTGGATATCGAGCTGACCGACGTTTACGCAGCGAGAGCAGACGCATTTCGTGCTGGTTTATATACACGTAATAAAACAAAAGAGCGGGAAAGAAAAGAGGAAAGAGAAATCCGAAGGAAGGAACGGAAAACGAGAAAGAAAAATGGTCGAGAAAGTTAATCGTAAAGAGATTATTCTCGTGGAGAATAATTCGAGGACCAGTACGAGCTTCTGCATATTCGCAATCTGCGTGACATAACCGTACATAACCGTAAAACGTATTTACGAGCATCCTCCGAAGGGTCTCCACTGTACCAATTTACCACTATTGCGAACTATCACGTCGGTCTTAGCGAACTTTAGTGTAATTTCTCCGCAAGTATAGCGGTCGAGGCGAGACTCGTCGCCTCGAATGCCAGGCTATCGCGTCGAGCTACTCGAACTCGGGACAGAACGAAACCATTTCAAGAGGTCGATGCGAAAATTGGGAAAATATTCGGGGAAACGATCAATAAGAATCGACGGAGAAATCGCACGAAACTCGAATAAAACCATAGAGCACACGCACGGCTGTACATATCAGAGTTCTCGGACGAAAGCGATCGAAACATCTACCTTTGGCTCCGACGATGATACGTCTTTACGAACGTGTGCTACATGAATACACCAAAAGTCACCACTTTGCCACTGTCACAGAAACCACCACCACCACCACCACCACCACCACCACCACTACCACCACCACCACCACCACTACCACCACCACCACCACCACCACTTGACCATCACTATCACAAAACCAAGCCCCCGGCCCCTAAAAAGCCTCCGACATATAGCACTGAGCCTCGTGTCCGGGGACGTAGTAAGGGCCGACGACGGCCAGCCCCGAAGGAGGCTAAACACAGAAAACGACGTGTCGACTACGGTGCGACCGAATTAAAACGCATTGTGCATCTAGCCCAGCGCATGTAAGAACGAAACGACTGCAGCATCTTAGCCACGACGTGACGTGCCGTGGCCCAGTTCGGTATGCCTATATATTATTTCGAATATCTGGTTATGATCTATCGACTTTTCAACCGATTTTCTCTTTGATATTCCAAAATACTGGTACCCAATCCTCGGCCACTTTTGCGTATGCTACCATACCATAGACCGTAGTTTGATGATACTCCGCCCTAGATAAAAGACGGCATGCCTTTGGCACGAAAATATTTTGTTCCGCTCTCTTAACCAACGACCGAATTTTCGACTTCGCAACTTTAGTCGGCATCGAGTTTTTGCTTTCCTCTTATTTCTACGTACTTGTGCGTGCCTCTAACGACCCGTTGAATGCGCCGCTTCAGTCATCTACCGATCGGAGTTCATCTACCGTGCGTATTCGGCAGAGACCTTTTACGCTGCTTGGGCGAAATGAATTTCGAATTTGACCGTCGCGACTCTCGGGATCTCGTCGTCCCGCCGATCGAACGTCGCGATGGATCTTCCTTCGATCTTCTTTTCGCCGTTTTTTTTCCTTTCTTTTTCTCCTTTGAGGCTCCGAATTCGTCCGAGGTGTCGCGGAACTCGGACGAAATGGAAGAAAAGGTACAGGATGAAAGAGACACGACCGAATGTTTCGCTTCGAAGGACGCGAGTTTCGCGAGTACGCCAGCGACGATGGAGATTCGAATAATTCGCTGGATCTCCTTGGAGGAGAAAGAGTGGCCGCGTGTGAGACTCGGACGATCGTTAGATCGCGAATCGATCGGCCGAATTCGATCCGGTCTAAATGGGATTCGATAATAGCATACTTTGCGAACGCGAACATTGGAAAGGACCGTTGCAGCGGGAATAAAAAGAAGTTAAATTCCGTGTTCAGAATTCGTGTCACTGGTAAAGCACAAAGCATGCGGCATCGGGCATGACGTACAAAATTACGTGGCACGAAGCATGCGATTGTATATGCTGATGCATGTATATGTGTGTATCTGCGTGTATATGCGCGAGGGAGCGCGTGCCCATCCGCCAAATCCACCCGCGTATTATCCAAATCCCGCACAACCACCGCATGCCGAGGCACGAAACTTTTTTTCTTCGCTTCTCCATATCTACTTTATACACTTTCCACTTATCGTCTTATATAACCTGAACTTGGTACCACCACTACGATCCCATACGGTTACTCTTTGCTAATGTTGCCGCAACCTTCCATTCTTACGGTACTCGCCGGCCACCGCTCTCACCTGTCCCTCTGTCCCTCCGCACCCCTTGTACCCGGTAATGCTTAACGTTGCCCCAATCCAGGACAATTCCCCAATTATTGGGGAAGAGAGAAAAAAAATAAAAGTAGAAAAAAGGTAGCGATTCGATCCGTAATCGTTTCATACGTATATACCATGAATAAATACGGCGCGACGAACATCGGCGAAAAAAGCGTTTCCTATTTCGGAAAAAAAAAAAAATGAAATACGCGAGGATATAGTGTAACCGTATTTACGATCGAAACGTATAATACCGTCGTTGGCGAATTTGGATTTCGTTTCGCGAATTTGTTCCGATTAAAACCCGGTTAAAGTCTAAAGAGACGATTTAAACGTTTCCGGTGATTACGAAATCTTTTTAAAACGTTATATATCGCGCCTCTCTTTTTACCCGACGCGCTTACAGGCACGTGAAATGTAAAAAAAAAAAAGAAATGGAAGAAAAAAAAAATCGCGACAATAGCATAGTCGGGGGCAAAAATCTTTTGAAAGCAAAAGCGAGGAATAACGATTTCGTTTTTAAAAACCGGAAACAAACCGAAAACGCGGGAAATTAAAGGGGGTGAGAAAAAAAGGAGGAAAGTTTCGGTTGGAGTGAAAAAAAAAAGAAGGGAAAATGATGGTAGAAAGGGAGGAGGATCGATAGTTTAAAATTACGGAAACTCCTCCGTTGATTAAATTACACGGTTTCTTCGGGGTAGCCCCGTTGAATGTTAACGAGGCTCGCTCGTGCATCGGGAAACATCGGAATCAGGCTGGCAATCGACACACGCCAGAGTCGCGAACATTGTACAGATAAATCTGCCGAGCGGCAAAGCATTCGCCAGGCGGAATTACGGCGAGGCATTTACCGGCCGAAAATGAGCAAACGGAACGGGGAACGGCGATAGTATTTCCGTGTTCCAAAAACAAAAGCAGTTAATCTCGAATACTCGGTCGTGGATCGCTTAATCCACGTTTCGCCGATGTTCGCGCAATGTGGCCGCCGCCGCGATGGAATGCCACTTTGGTGCCTGGAATGCGGTGTAACGATCGTAATCACCTAAGATTCAGTTACGGAGGAATGTTTCTCGGGCCGGTATGTGCACGCTCGAGGCCGCGCCGAGGAATTAGAGGAACATAAATAGGTGCGAATTCCGATCGATCGCGTAAAATTCGCCGACGATCGGACACAGGGGGTATGACGAGTACGCGTTAAAACTGGCGCGAGAAAAAACGAGCAACCTGTCCGTACGTTCGATAAATTATCCCTGCGCGGAATTTCTATCCTTTGGTTATTATTTTCCAAATATATAACCCGTTCCTCGCGGCCTCGATAGCCCGTACCGTGCGCAGTTAGAACGGACTTTGCGAGAAAAATTATGGACGTATGGAAAGTAAATCACGGCGCGGTGTCCGATGACGGATAAAATTCCGCTGCTCCGTGAATCGAACGTCGGTCGAGAACCGGATGGAATCGCGTACCGAGAACTTTTTCTACGTCCATGAAAGACGATCGTAAACGCTACACACGCGCTACCGTGCAAAGTTCTTATCGGCCATTTTGGCCGACGACGAGCGATTTCTCGACGACGCCTTGCTCGATTACGCCAACTGATCTTTGCAGCGCAGGAACGCACCTTAAGCCGATCTCGAACGGTAGAATATATATGGAACGAAACGAGAGGAATAAAATGTGGAATCGCGATTTCGTATCGGATCATGTAAATAGCGATAGACGATGTGGAAGCGGTTTAGGGTGCTCGATCAAATGTTTTGCTTCTATCTACGTCCTCACCCCCTCTCTCTCTCTACCACCTTAACCCCTCACAGTTCAACAACGGAAAACCTCTGTTCTCCCGAAAACTCCCGTTAATACCTACCACACAAAACTTGAGTGTCTAATTATTGTATGTTAGAGCGAAGATATTTGTGTTCTTGTTCTCCCGGCAGTTGGATACACAATGCGCGATATTCGGTACAAATGGAACGCCGGCCTACAGTCGGTCGGCATCTCGAACGAGGTGGAACTACCGCAGTTTCGCGTGCTCGGTCACAGGCAACGACATTCAACCATACACCTATCTACAGGTAGATATCCCCCTCTTATTAGTTCTTCCTTCTGAACTTCGTCCAGAGGCTCGCGCAGATGGTTAAATAATTATTGACTTGTTGTAACATAATTGTCACACGCGTGTACACGCCGTTATATACGGTACGATGTGTGTGGAGCATTCCGTTTTATTTTCTTTCGATCATTCTTCTACTTCTTCTTCTTCTTCTTCTTTCCTTCTTTTTGTACATGTATATATATTCTATTTCGTTTCTCCTCCTATGATTTTTAACCTATCTCTCGTTTCGTTTTCTGTTTTCTTTTTTTTTTGGTTTCGTCAATCGCACCGATATGCACCGATCACCGTGTCGCCATATACCGCGAACACTATATCGATCGTTCCGATCAAGGAAGAGCTTACCCGCTTGGACGAAACCGTCCCCGGGGCTAACTCATTCGACCAATCGACCGATCGACTAATCAATCGACTTCATCGATCTTTGAATCCACGGAACAAAGGACGAAGACGAACTTTCCCGGTCATACGAATCCATCGTTCCCGATTTAATCCTCTATCACGGGTCCGAGGTCGACGACGTACTATTTCCCTCGGAATTCGCTACCTAGTCTCGCTTTTCCGCCTTTGTCTTAACGATTCGCGATCCGAGAAGGAAAGGATCGGCTGAAGAGAATAGTACCGAGTCAACCTCCGACGAATCATCCACAACATCAGATCAAACCGACACGACGGGCTCTCGGAAAGTCGAAAGAAACGAATGTAAAGAATATAAAGATAAACGACGTTACCGCGATCCTCCTTCGTCGATCGTCCCGGACGATCGAAAAAGGCCGCGTGGATCGACTACGAGACCACCACACCAAATTAGGAAAAAAAAAAAAAAAAGAACAAATAAACGAACAACTGATAGAATCCGCTTGCACGTCCTCCTGCGTTCGATCTTTATTGTCCCCCGTTAAAAAAGGGATCATCGTCCCCGTTAAAAATGGTTCTCTCGTGAGAAAGGCAAAGAGTAAGAACGAATGGAGTGGGACAGATAGATAGAGGAGAGAACGGAGAAAGAGACAAAGAGAGAAGAGCAGAATGAATAGAACGAAACGTATAGAGACCGAAGGAATAAGTAACACGACATGGTAGAAAAGTAAAGCGTAAGACGAACACATGTGTGTAAAGAGAAAGAGAGGGAAATAAAGAGAGCGGACATGTTGGGGTTTTGACGGGGGTGCGAGGTAAGTGGAGGCCCCCTCGGAGCTGAAACGCGTTTGAGGGCTTCCGCGAAGGTACGTACCAACCGCGGGGGGTCTCTCTATTTTTTCAGTCGGATACACGATGAGGGACATCCGGTACAAGTGGAACGAGGGCCCGAACAGCGTCGGTGTCAGCAACGAGGTCTCCCTGCCTCAGTTCAAGGTCCTTGGTCATCGTCAACGAGCCATGGAGATTAGTCTAACTACCGGTAACGTATGAATAGAACCCCACCCCCACCAACAACCAAAAAAAATAAATAAATAAAAAAATAATAATTCAACCCTCGCTTTTAACGGTATGGGTAAGGTGGAGAGACACGTTTGCGCTATCCGATGTCCGCAGCCACGATGTCGCTCGCAGCAACGTTACTCTACGTTGTGACCAATCGTCGATCGATCGATCGATATCTCTCTCTTTCTCGCGATCTAGCCCTTTACACAGGTGCACCAGGTGGACGGTGGATGTTAAGAACAAATTTCTAGGCTTGCTTCAGCCTCGTTGCTCCTCGTTTCTTCCACGCAATTCCTCCATGACTGTTCTCCGACAGGCTTTACCTCCTTGATCGCGTTTTTCGTTCAAGCTCGAGTTAACGTCGTCCTTCGTTCGAGGACACGCGACGTAATCGTCGTTCCGACGCGTCACGCGAGTAATTTCACCGCAGCGTCTCCTCTTTGAAGCTCCACCTGCTCGAAGCTAACGACCGAGCTCTCATAACCGCGAGAGCGAGCTGCAATCAGGCCTCCGAGCAAATCCCATTTTCCCCCCGTGAACGTCGCTGATTCTTCTTACGATTCGTAACGGGGAAGAG
>NW_016909080.1:572785-599446 GCF_001483705.2 Eufriesea mexicana
CGGAGCAAAGGGGACCAGAGTGAGAAAGAGAGAGCTATAAACCACCGGAAGCTCGTTCCGCGAAAAGAAGCAAGCAGCAACTCGATTTTCTATCCACGCCGATTCCTCGTCCCGTCTCTCCTGCCACGCTATCGACCTCGCGTAGACCTCTTCTCCTCGAGTCTACACGTTCTCCAGTAGACGACTCACGCACGAGATCCATCAACGCCACGAAACTTTGCTTAACATCTTGCCAGCCATCGTGCAACGCGTACCCGTCCGATGCAGACAAGGGAAACGTCGAGAGGGAAAAAGAGAGAAAGAGAGAGAGAGAGAGAAAGAGAGAAAGAAATGACAAGAGGGAAGAACGCTTTTCCTGGCCTTCGCTAGTCGATGAGAAGCGTAGAGAAGGCAAAGGAGAAGGAAAATTGATAAGGGGCCGCTGGAGAAAGAGAGAGATATAGATGTAAAGAAGGGAAGTATAAAATGGAAGGGGCAGAGTGGAAAGGGAGACATGGAAAAAAAAGGAACGAAGAGTAAAGAACGGAAAGAGACATTTCATGGCGCCTCTCCGTCCCCCTGTCCTAACTGTCGATCTTTTAATCGTAGGAAATTATTCGCGGCTGGCCTGCGAGATCCAGTTCGTACGGTCGATGGGCTACTACCTGATTCAAATCTACATTCCCTCGGGCTTGATCGTCATTATCTCGTGGGTGAGCTTTTGGCTGAACCGTAACGCGACCCCCGCTCGGGTGGCCCTCGGAGTAACCACTGTGCTCACCATGACCACCCTAATGTCGTCGACGAACGCGGCGTTACCGAAAATCTCCTACGTCAAGTCCATCGATGTTTACCTGGGCACGTGTTTCGTCATGGTGTTTGCCTCGTTGCTCGGTGAGTACTATCGTTCAATCCGCCATCCTCTTTCTATTCTATTCTATTCTATTCTATTCTATTCTATTCTATTCTATTCTATTCTATCCGCGCTATGGTCCCTCCCAAGACAGAGGAGACGACAAAAGGGAAGAAAATTCGCGAACTTCCCGAGCGCGTCGCTTTCCTTTCGGCTTTTTCAGCGAGCGAGACAACGAGGTTGCCGTACAACTTTGCCGATCGTTGTTTCGTTTGTTCCGACTCATTATTTGCGTGGGTTTCTCTGTCTTCGCAGAATACGCGACGGTGGGCTACATGGCAAAGAGGATTCAAATGAGGAAGAACCGGTTCCAAAAAATCGCAGAGAGTATGAAGACGGCGAGGGAGAATCCAGGACCGCCCGGAGTACCAGGTGATCACGGTGATCACGCGCCTAAGCAAACTGTGAGTGTAACATCGGCCAACCTGTCGCGCCCCTTTCGTCTTTCTTTCCGATTAGAATGTTTCAGTTGCCGTCGACATTGCCACGCGTTTACGCCTTTAGTCACGTAGCTCGAACGAGAAAGACTGTCTCTAGCCGTAGTAGAGTAGCGTCATCATCAGTAGTGATCACGTTAGAGCTAGCACGTTATTTTCGCTAGTCCAACATTGCATTTTATCCACGAGACCATCGTTATTTTTTGCTACTTTTCCGCGAGTTTCATGCAGCCTAGCGTCATAGCTGAACGATACCTAGCAGGCCCCCCCGACCACGGATCGAACGCGAAGTTGTTGGCGATAACGCATGATTCGCGATTCGATCTTCGCCGTGGTCTAGCAGAAAAACAGAGGGAGAGAAAAACGAAATGTTTTTTTTCTCGCTCGAAAACCGAGTGAGCCGCGAAAGGTCAAAAGCTAAAAGGTTCTGTGAAATGAATTCCCATTCGGTCGTGTTGCGCCGGTCGGCGCGGTTCGTGCCCGGACATGCGATGCACTATAAATTTTCTTTTAATCTCCGGGATTGTGAAACGAGAACGAAAAATATTAAAGGGAGCTCGGGGGGGAGGGCCGGGACAGACGGGAGACAGAAAGAAGGCTGGAAAGGAGGCGGTGCCGACGGATGGATGGCATTGCAGTGCGCGCGTAAAATGTCACCAGGATAAGGCGTTTTAATTAATTCTGAACTGGATTAATTACTCGTTCTTTGACACGTTGTACACGGCCCGCCGCGGTATAAACAAGAACGCTTCGTGTCACACGGCTCATTTCATCGGCCGGTTTACGATTGCGGGTGGAAAAAGAGACAAATAGCGCGGCAAAGGGACTAAGAGGGAGAAGCGTTAATGAAAATGACACGTAGATAAAAGCAAAACGACGTTGTCGGTATCTTCCTCTCCGTTTCCTGCTTTCAAACGTGATTAAACGCGAACACGAAGCCCCCATTAACGCGGAAGCCACCTCGTAGTAGCTCCGGCTCAGTTCAATTACATTTCGTAGCGTCGATCGAACGTAAACAAACGCGAAAATCGCGAAAGAGTCGATACAGAGATAAGACGAGTCGATGCGTCTGGGAAGTTCGATCTGTAAACGCGAAATCGCGAGAGGAAAATCGTACGAGATACTAGTAGAACACGCGTTTGTCCATCCTCGATGTCGCATGCCAATCTACCAAAGTAAGGGGTTCTCCTCGAAAAAGGACACCCCACGCCGAACTGCCGTGTCTCTTGTAAGTGGTCCCGTGTTGTCCAGGAGGTGCGGTTCAAGGTGCACGACCCGAAAGCACACAGCAAAGGAGGAACGCTCGAAAACACTATAAATGGACGAGCCGACGAGGAGGCAGCGCCCGCGCCGCAACATCTCATTCATCCTGGCAAGGATATCAGCAAGCTTTACGGTAAGACCTAATATTCCACTTGGAGTTTACAAGTTAAATTAACCGTGCACGTTTCGCGAGAAGAATCGCGATATTCAGAAGAATAAATAGCTCGAGAGTCATTGAAATTCAAGCCTTTTCCCATCAATGTTCAATGGTAAAATTGTCCCCCCCGGCGAGAAGTAAGATCTACCGGTAGAAAGATACATCTACGCTTTCGTTGAACAAACTATATCCCGACTAGTCGAATCAAGGTAACGCAATGATTGCTTTTTCTTGCCAGGTATGACGCCATCGGATATCGATAAATATTCCCGCATCGTGTTTCCGGTATGCTTCGTCTGTTTCAACCTGATGTATTGGATCATCTATCTGCACATCAGCGACGTCGTGGCGGACGATCTGGTGCTTCTCGAGGAGGCGAAATAAACGAAGAGAATCCGACGATCGCGCGTGTACGGCGAACGAAACGTGCGGTTAAAGACAGATACGAAAGTATTGGAAACAAGGGGTGGGCCACGGGGTGAGACCTGTTCGCAGAAGGGACTAAGAGATTGATCCACGAAACTGAGAATCAATGTCCCACCGGAGTGCGACGGACTAAAATAACGCTGTGATTACTTCGATACGAAGGGAGATAGAGATAAACTGTACAAGCTGAACCGATATATAGGCACACGAAGAAGAGCAAGAAAGATCGTAGCGAGAACGATCGAAGATGAAGGTCTCTCGGTTGGCGACCGCTAATGGCTGACCTAACCGTGAACGCTGTTTCGATACCAGATGGAAAGTGTCAGACCAAAGACGTCGTCGAAGGGGTATACGAAGGAAGAAGCCAGGCCTCTGTGCCTCGTCGAGTAGCGGCAGTAGAGACAGTCGCTGGTCAGACACGACGGACGACTAAAATGCGCTGTGACTACTACTTCGCGACATTCCAAATCGTTGCACGCCGATTTCCATCGCTCAATCTCGTCCCCGGGTTTGATCGCGACGACGACGCGAGCGTATATTTATCCACGATACGCGCGAGAGATGGAAAGTGGAGAAAAGCGAGAGAACGCTGGCAGGAATGGAGAAAAGGAAAAGAGAGAAAGAACGAAAAACGGATGAGAACAAACGGATGGAAAGAAATTCGAACTAACTGCGAATCCACGAGCGTGCATACCTTAAACATTGCCAGTCTAGGTACCTAGATCTTTAAAAGGGAAGAAGAGAATACCTTCGATATAAACACTTGTCAATTTAGCCACCATTATATACATACATATATACATACATATAAATAAATATATATATATTAAAAAATATATATATATACATAGTATATAATTAACTAAACGTAAGGGAGAACACAAAGGAGAAAGCTCGTCAAGTTCGAGACCGACTAATCGAGACGAGGCCAACGGAAAACGAGAACTTCTAAGAACGATTCGATCGAGAATTCAACGATCGTCGCTCGAATGGCGCTCGAATGGCGCTCGAGTGTAAATGTGATCGAGCAGATCGACGAAAAATCGCGTGAATCTGCGTGCCTGTCCCACGTGTACGAGCGTGTGCCTTCGAGTGCGTGGGTCTCCCGCATGCGTGCATACACGAACGTGTACATGTATGCGTGCGTTTGCATGTGCCTGAACGTGAGTGTATATACGAGTGCGCGGATGAGCGTGCGTGTATGCGTGTGTCTATGCGTGGCTGCGTAAGTGCATGTGTGCGCGCGCGCGTATGTGTGTGTGTGTGTGTGTGTGTGTGTGTATTCTACGAGCGCCAGCGCACGAAAGAACAGAGAATCGAGGAGGAAAGGTTTTTATTTCGAACGAAGACAAAAACGGTTCACTACCGGAGACTGGTGCGACTTAATCCGTTAAGTAAGTACGTTCTAAGTATCCGCGTATGCAAAGAGACATACGTCGCGTACGTACGCGCACGCATATTAGGTAATTACGTGCAGACACACGTACACGATTATCCGCGCGTCGACAATACACGAGGCGATCGATCCTGGAGGCGTCCTCGCGATGGACACTGCGATCGATCCTCCTCCGCTGGCATCGAGCGCGAAGAGGAGGATCGATCGCGATCGAGCAGACGCGGCCGCGTGGACGTCGCGCGATCGACGAGCGGAGCGAGCAACAATTTCGACGCGAGTCGCATCATTTCGAGGTAGAGCTGTTTTCTCGAATGTCTTTTTTATTGCCACGAACGTTATGTGTGTCCGTTTCATTTTATACCACTTTTTTACCATTTATAGAACTCGTCGGACGAAGCGACTTTTATATTTCCGTCACTTCTATGACCGCGATCCTCCCTCGGAATCGTGTAACTTCCGTGGAATCGTCGCGGCGCGCGACCCTGTACGTGTTCGTGTACGTGGCTCAACGGGAAGTAACCTTTTAGCTCGTACTACTGCGTAGTCGCGAAAATGTTTACGTAGAGATCTACTCCCGGGACGTATGATTAGGTCGGACGTAAGAGTTATTCCAATTCTAGCGAGTTGCAAACACGAGGCGGAGAAAGGCGAGCCAAGGAGTAGTCGAAATCGGAGGCGCGAGCTTTTACCCTCCCGTTGTTTTAGCGTCGCAGAAAGCAGAGGAAAAAGAAAACGGGGGAAAAAAAGGGGGGGGGGGGAAAGGAACGAAGAAAAGCGCACCGCGATCAAACGAAATCAAACCAGCTTTCTTCTGTTTAATGACACGCAAGCGTAGAGAGAGAAACGCTTTCGCGAAACTATTCGAAAAACGTCCTCGCTGAAGAAAGCGGAGGAGAGGACAGGAGGGAAGAGAAACGAGAGAGCGGGAAGAGAATCTCGAGGAAAAAGAAAAGGGAAAATCCGGGAAAAATTCGCGACCCCTTGAATCGTCTTTCTTCTAACGGTTCTTCGCGGTCGTATATCACTTGGCGGGCGAGTTACGTATACCCAGCGGTTAAACGTAACCGCAAGCGCCCTTGTTTCCCATTCGAATCCGACCTACGTCCTATCGAGCAAAAGAACAAGCGAAATTGTAAGGGTAAGCCGGGTGTCGCGATGGTTCGCGCGGCGGCGTTGCATAAAGCGTACGCGAGAAAACGAGCCGCGATCGCATTTATCCTCGCGCGTGGATTAGTTTTACCGTCGAACACACGTACACCGCGGTGCGGTCCTTCCGTGGAGAGGCCCTTCGTCTTCCCCGGTAGCTGTTCCGTCGGTACGTTTTTGCCGAGTTAATTAACGCCAATTGTATGCCGTTCTACTTCCGTCTTTTGGATACTCCATGCTGCCTGCTCGCGTTTTTCCATCCACCGTTTCTGTACGCGCGTGTGCGTGTGCGCGACCAGGCGTTCACGTACGCGGGCCACACCGCGCCGTGAATACCGTCGTCACGCACACGAACGAGACATCTTCTTGATTCCCCCTCGTGCATACACGCATACGAACGTACACGCGTCTCTCGTTCTCTCTTTCTTCCCCGACTCCTTCTCCGTTCCTGTCTCTGTCGCTCTCTCGCACCCTCTCCCTCTGTCTGTCTTTTCATTCCACCCCCTCATCCCTCTTTCTCTGTGTCTCTTCTGTCTCTTCCAACGCGGTTGCTGGCTGCAGACTGGGTCGTGGAAGCTTGCCATTCAGGATATCGACCAGCTGACACGCCCAACCCACCCTCCACCACCCTCTGTCCTTCTCTCTCTCTCTCTCTCTCTCTCTGTCTGTCTGTCTGTTTGTCTGTCTCTCTCTCTCTCTCTCTCTCTCTTTCTCTCTGCCGCTGTCTCTCGGTCCCTCTTTCCTTCTTTTTCCGAGCGCTCTCCGCCGCTCTTCTCTACAATCGCCAAACAGTCCGTTTGCCAGACGCTCTTGCTCATTGTGCATTTAATAAGGAGCTTCTTGCCTTGGTACTCTGCGAGAATTCTTTATAAAAGTAGGTAATCTTGCTCGAGGACCTCCTTGGTCGCCATCCCCCTCGAATATACGGAAGAAGTGGCCGAGGGAAGTTCGTGTTTGACCGTCCCGTTGCACCCCCCCCGAGAACCCGCGGAACGACAAGATAACGAATGCCCCTTAATTAACCCCGTCGTCGTTGCGTCGTTATCGACGCGTTACAGCACGCGTTCGCTTATTATTATTTGATCGATCGTGAATTCGGTGAAATCGGTCGAGATCGGTCATGCACCGCGACTCTTTTCGATCTGGGTCGATTCGCGAGGAACGAGGGAGAGAAACACGCACCGGGGGACGAAGCAAAAGGGGCAATCGATCCCGACGGCGAGGTGGGACGGGACGTAAATTAACATTCTTAACCCTCGTTCGTCTCTTCGTTCTGCACGTATTATGATATAATTGTAAGTATATCGACGATACTTCCACGTCCGCCCCACCGGAAGCATTATTATGCAATTTATATATAATTGTACATCTGTTATCTACTTGGAGTCTCTATTATAGCGAGAAAGAAAGGGAAAGGAACTAGCGTTTTATCGTTGTGATATATTCTATAGTGTCTATATGCATTTATTCATACGTATATCGCGTATGCATTCATGCATACCCACGTGTTTGTACGTATGTACGTTATATACGTGTGCCTATTGTTTACGTTAAATCTATGAGCCGTGTGTGCGCGTGTGCACGAGGAACTGGCACGTCCCCCCGAAAGTGACGAGGGTAAGGAGCTCTTCCGTAGCTGGCAAACTATGATAGGTAGTTAGGCTGAGCTGTAAGCGAATTATACCGCCAGGACGAAGAAAGGACCTTCTCGATATATAACACTTCGTTTTTATTCCTTTTCTTTTCTTTCCTATTTTCTCGTTTTCTCCGCTTTTCTTTCGTTTCTCTCGCGACGAACGATGCAAATTAGACGATAATCCGATAGCGCACGGTATACGCCGAAAACGAAACTGTAATATACAGAGGAGAATCGTGGGAATGGTCTTCGCTGAACGAACATTTCCTGTCCATTTCTATGCGAAATGATCACGCGTATATATACGTAAGCTTATTCGATACGTTTCGACGGAAAGCGAACGCGCGCGCGCGGCCGCAAGAACGGAAACGCGATAGTTCCAAGTGGTAAAAATAGAGAAATCGCGTGTAGGATGTAACTCGTATCTGCTACGTATGTGTCTACATACCCGCGCATACACTCGCACGCGTACACGGATATTTACGATTGCTCATTCGAGCAACGTTTCTCTCGCTGTCTGGTTCTCGAGCATTCTCGAGAAAATCGAGTACGCCGAAAACGCGATTAGAACAACGATTGGCAAGCGACACATCGATTCGCGACCAAGTAATCGAAACGACGACACTTCGAGGCGAACTTGGCGTTTCTCTTCTTCGACAGCGCGACGCGTAGATCGGTGAAGAAATATTGAGAGAGAAAAAGAAAAAGAGAAGTAAATTAGAAAATGGAAAGAAAATCAATGATAGCATGATTCGCGGTATAACGTCATCGACGAGCACGCTTGTATCACGAACAAGCTGACGCACGTGTTGATACGTGCCTTGAAAAACGCGCGCCAGTTCCTCCGAACCGACCACGGTCAATTATTATTATTCCTATGGTTATTATTGCTATGATTACTATTATTATTATTATTATTATTACAAGACTCGCGTTATCGACGGTCACCTACGTATATATATATATATATAGATAATTATTACCGCGTAATTATATTACCAAAGACAAAACGATATCGTTTAATTACCGGTGAGCACCATCGACGCGCGCAGCTATCTCGGCGATCAAACAAGACGAAACAAGGGGGTCGGGGGGTAAAACCAAAACGTAAAAAAGAAAAAACAGAAAAAATAAGGAGAAAAGGGAGAAAGAGAGGAAACCTATTAATACTATACAAATCGATCATCTTGTAAATACGAGTTTTATACAGAGCGATTGTATTCGTTAAAGAAAAAAAAAAGAAAAAAAAACAGAGAGTACCTACTGCGAAGTAATATATACATATTATATATATACATATATATATACATATTATATATATATATAAATATATATACGCAAATGTAGTGCACATGAGAATGTGACTGTTCGCACATATTTAGGTAAATCACTTTTAAAGTATAGGGGAAAAAGAAAAAAAAGTAGACTGGAGGCACGTCGGGGGACCGAAGCGAGTACGTACATTCGTTCGTTCGTTCGTTCGGTAGTGAATGACGATTAGCTGGGAAAAATGTTGACAAATCGGTGTGAAAGGGGCAAGACAAAGAGAAAGAGAGAAAATGAGAGAAAGAGAGAGAGAGAGAAAGAGAGAGAAAGAGAGAATATCGAAGTATCCGAAGGAAACGTAGCGAATGTTTGATGCGCGGCGAGCGAGAGTATTTTCCAAAATCGACGAATCGATCGAGAAACGTGCACGAAGAAAACGAAGACGACCATACACGATACTCGGATCCGTTCGCGATTTTCCCGGTTCTTTCCCGCGTTACTCGCGAGAAATTCGTCGCGACGCACCAACGGACGCGCAAGATCGAAACGATCCCGATTTCGAATCGATACCTCGATCTTGCACGATCGTTCGAGCACGCTTGAAATCCTGTCGTAAAGTCGAAGAAACGCGCGATTGCTGAAAGAGAGGCTGCTCGATTTTCATTTCGAACCAACGTTTGTTTTCGTAACAGGAATATTGCGTGGAGGCATGAAGAAACGTGACACGGCCCGTTTCTCGTCGTTCGAAGACGATCTTCGATGAGACAGAATGCACGCGCGGAGAAGAAAATGTTCCTATCGAGAAGGCGAAATATTTCCGTGAGAAAGATCGACCAAGAAGAGATCGGTTAGACGCGGACGCGATCCGACGCCGTGCTCGTGGTCGTCCTCGTCGATGCACCGACGTCGTAAACGAACAAGAAAACAAGCCACGAGGCGTGCACACGACAAGACCATGTGAGTTCAAATCGCGTTGTAACGAAAACTGCCAACTTCATATTGCAATATACGTTTTAGTCAATCGTGGCGATGCGCGACAAGGAAAAACCGGTTGACGAAACGGTGGAATTAGAGAAAAAATGAGAAAAAAAAAAGAAAAAAGACAAAAAAAAAAAAGCACTAAGCGACAAGGAATTGGAAAAATCTGTCTGATGGGGTGTGAAACACCCACGAGACCTTTTTTTCGGTTCGACGATCGATCGATAGCAGGAGAATACTCGGAGCAACGTTTCTCCCGTTGTATTTTCGTTGCACCCAGTTCGATTTAACGACGAACGATCCGCGGTTCGCTGCACGCCGCTTTCGCTGTTCGCGTCGCGACGCACGGGACGAAACGCGCGCGCAAGCTCAACGATCTCGCGAAACACGACGAACATTTCGATCAACTCGATATAGCGATGTATCTTCGAACGGATAAAAAACGTGTTCAACGTGTTTTGTAACCTGTATCCGTTCCCTTAGGTTTCGTAGCCGAAAGAAAAGAACAATTTGTATTATCATCCTGCTCAAAATAAAATTAACACCGCCGGGTTACGAATATATACCACTTGGGCGTGTCTGACTACACATTCACGCGTACGTATGAATTGATTTAGCAGCCAACCCTTTGATTTGGGAAAGTTTCGAAGTAGAGATGAAACTGGAGCGAACTGAATCGGAAGACGTTCAGAGTAGCTCGTTGCTCAAGCCTCGGTTTTAAGCGAATCACGATGTTACGACAATGGTCCGTTTTAACCATTGCCCCGTGGCGTGTTAGAACGGATCCCGCAAACTAACGAACAAACAAATGTGAATTTTAATCGATGAATATTAATAACACCGTTTACATTAGACTCCGATAAGCTATTGAATATTTATACTTTCATTTAGCATCCCGTTGCTTTCATATACCACCCTTGCGCGTTTATTAGCGAACGAGATTCTTAAGACTTTCACGACCTCGCTTTTCTTTCCTTTTTTCCCCCTTTTTTCTCTTGCACTTTATATCGTTCGAGGTTCCCGCTGGTGTAAATCATTTTTACGACCTTAATGGGTCCGTTTTAACAGCGTCGCAAGAACGGCCGAGTTTATCCTCCCGAATAGCTGGAATTCTTAGGCAAATTAACCGTTTATGATCCAGCGTCACGTATGGCGTGTCGCTCACAACCGTGCGCCGAGCTGATAAACGTTTGTCAAACGAACAAAGATATTAACGCGACGAAGAGAATGGAAACGAAAGATGGGCGAGAAATGTAAATGGAAAGTGCGAATAGTATCGGGTAAACTCGATATCGACTGCTTTATTTCGGGTTAGAGGCAGACTTCTAGAACTATCCGGTAAGAGGAAACGATTCGCACTTAGAAACCTCGAACGGTATTAGCTGGCGTCGGGCTTAAATATACGCGAGCGTACACGCCGAGAACGATGTATTTCTGTTCTCGGGTCTGATCAACGAGAAAGCATGTCCCGCTTCGTATTACGCAAGTTTGCAATTTCGTTTCGCGTAGTTGCCAGAATCTTCCGGAACTTGGCACGCTATCGTTCGTAAACCGCTTGAAAACTTCGAAAGCCCTTCCTAATCGGACCTCTACCCGCGTTGCATACAGCGAAAAGGAGAGACGAAAAGTGATGAAAAAAAGAAAACGAAAGAGAAAAACGAATAAAATAAACGAGTTGTTCCTATGTTTGATGGGAGCCGTGCGGAACGTCTTCGATCGGGATGAACGCGAAGCTGCGGAATTGGAGGACCGAAGATCGGGAATGGTTATCGTGCAAATGGACGACCGAAGGAAGAAGAACGAAAGTACGACGAGATATCGCGTGGCGAACTGTCTTGACAAGAGTACCAAATTCTAAAATGTATTTAATAACACACACTAACTGCATTATGTTGTAGAAACGTATTCTACGGTCGTTAACGATAAGAAGAACAATGTAGATACACGTAACCGACACATCCACACGTACGTACACGGTACGGAAGAAAACACACGCATGCATACAGACATACATACACGCATACACGAAGTGATACATATACATAGGCATACACACAGCGTGACGCGACGCGACGTACACGTATACACACGAACATACCCCGTAGGTTGGGCGATTACCATCTCGAAGCGATTATACATATATATAATTAATTATAAATATATATATATAAATATATACATATACCAGCACTTGGTAGATATAGGTACACCCATACGTTTACCTATACTACCTTAAAAAAAAAAAAAAGGGAAAAAATATAACAAAATGATAACACTTTTACGTGGCTGTAACGCGCCGATTCTACGAGAGATAGAGAACGCGACGAGAGGAGAGAAGAGGAGAGAAGAGAAACGACGCGCGAGAATGAACGACGTTGCATTTTGCACGAAAGGGGCGTATATAACAGTGCGAATATACATACATAACACACAATAGCGTTAATAGAATCCGTGAGAGCGTGTGTGGTTGATTTAGCCGAGTAAGCGTGAATCGTCCGTGTAAGAATGCGTGTGCGCGAGTGTATCTCCGTGGTTTGTATTTTATTGCGGAAGTTCCTGTTCCTCGAGAATTAACGAGAAGAAATTAGACAAAGTCGAAGAAGCAAATGCAAAATACGCGTAGTCGAGAGCGGATGAAAAAAATCGAACCGGCCAAGAGAGACCGAGTTTTTGTAGATCCTTAAAGAAAACGAAAAAGAAAAAGAAAAAAAAAAAAACGAAAAAAGATAAAAAAAATACGATTGCGCGGGTGCCTCGATATCTGCTCGATTGATCGATCCTTTTCCTGCGTTTCGTTTCGAGAAACAGTCGAGAATCTCGTTTTGCACCACGACCACGTAAAAAAATAACTTTTGTTCGCATGAGAAACGAAGTAGCATCGATTGGCGAACGTGATCTTCCTTTTGAGAGTAGCGAAACGTCGAGAAACTATACATAGAGAAGAAAATAACGAGAAAAGCGGACAGATTACGGTACGCAGTTAATTTATGGTTAGTCGTGTGCCATTAAAAAACCGTTTTTTGTAATATCCGAATAAAATGCATGGTCGACGACAACGTATATAAATATCAGCTCAATTACCATTTGATCGTCCCATAGATAGGCGATTGTTCGTTGAAAACGGAACCATTCTCACCCTTTCGACGAATAGCTAACAGGGAGCGCGCATAGGAACGAGTTACCCTCGAAATCGCAATTAGATTATCGCGGTAGAACGAAATTCGATGTGACAAGCGAAATTCTAATCTATCAATGACGCTCGCCGAATGCCGGAGAGAAAAATGCCCGTTGTAGAAGAGTAAACCGAGAACAATTTATATAACCTAACAAGAGACCAAAGAATACACGAAAGGCGAAACTCAACGAAAGCAACGTTAAAAATCTTTGATACTTTCCAAACCTATTTCTTTTTCTTGCTCGTATTCCGCCGCATTTGCTCTTCTTTCTATTTTCGCTCTTTGGTTTCAATCCCGTACTAATAGCCTTACGCTTGAACCACTTTGTTACGCAACATGCTGAACAAACATTAAACCACGCCCGTCGTGTTACGCGAATCGCATAAATCGAATTACTATGCCTCTCAACTGACCTTACTCCCAATATTTTCAGCGAGCATCTTGGCAGCCTCGAGAAAGCTAGGTTTCTTCGTAACAGGTCGATACCTTAAAATCTATTCCTTCTCTTCTGCACTTGGCAAATTCCTATCGGTAACGAATAAAAGCTTGAACACGGGTTTCAAAGTAAATCATCGAGAGACAATATCCAACGGAGAGATAGCCAGCTTACGTTCGATTATTTTTGCAAAAGTTCAAAAGACTCTTCCTGCGAAACAATTTACACTCGAATAGGCGAATGAATTCTCAACTGGTAGAATTGAATCGAAATGGCTGTAACTATTCGAATACTATTAATTAGCTCTAGCTATAGCGTATTCGAGTTTCGAGTAAATAAATTTTCACCGTTTAATACGTCGTAAAATGAAAGTTGAACCTAGCAACTGTTAAACCTATTTCGTATTCATTTCTCTACGATGGAAATCGAACGAATGTTATCCTTGGATCAAGCAGCGGATATTTCGCTCTACCAGTGGAGGATTAATTCCGTTCGCAGCGTTTCGTCGTGCACCGTGCTTCACTTTCGTCCACTGCAGCAACCTTTTCATATTTTCATCGATAGTCACAAGTTTGTTCTCATCATTCGTACATAGTTAACGAACGTGAAACTGACATCCAACGAGCGCGATTCGAGGCGAAACGATATATTGTAAATAAATCAGGTGATAAAAAAATCGAAGAGAGAGGGAAGAGTGAGAAAGCGTTGTAAATGAAAGAAGACAAATGTGAGAGTGAGTCTGAGGGAGAAAATGCAGATTCAATAGGGGACAAAAAGGGAGTGTACGTGAGTATGAGTGTATTAATAAGTTACGACACACAATCGTATTACATGCGTTAGAATTGGAGAATTGCTCGTACTGACTGTCGAGAAAAGGATATATTAACGGGACGTAAGCGTATCCTCGCGCTCGTGTCGTTTAGATAAAAAAAAAGGATCTAAAATGAAGTAAGAAAGAAAAAGAGAGAAAGAGTGACGGTGAGAAGGAAAGAAAGAAAGGAGTAAATAAAACAGAAGCTCTCCTAGTTACTTGCTCATTGAAATAATATTCTAAATAACGTTCGTAACGGAATAAAAGTCTAAATACGCATCAGTATAATGAGAAATAATTTTACGTACATGTAAGTAAGAATTACGCGCGCGCGGCTGCAGTCATGCGCGCGCACATGCGCGCCATTTCTTTTTCCTTTCGCGTTTTGAATGCCCAACCTTTCCGATGATCCATATCGATCTCGAATCTCCGTGACTTGTTCCGTAAAACCGTAGATAATATTGAAAGGTTGTAATATTTTAACGATATTTTCAAGTAATAGTTATTACTGAAAACAGAGAGACAGAGAGAGAAAGAAAGAGAGAGAGAGAGAGAGAGAGAGAGAGAAGAAGCGAAAGAGAGAATGCGAGAAAGAGAGAGAGAGATATATATGACCCTTTCCTCCTTTTATTAATATTTATAAGTTGATGCTTCCTAGCGAAAGAGTATTAATATAGTGGGACGATGGAACTTCAACGTAATAGAAACTGTTAAAAAGATATTATAGATATTGAGAGTAGACTATAGAATCACTTTGCAACATTGGTGCTTTTTACCTACAACAAAAAAGAACACATTTAGATTCCGCACTAAAAACACAATCCATACTGTTTCCAACAATTACGCACGGTATGTTTTTAATTCAGATAATAAGTACGCGAAAAATAAGAAATGCTCTGTTAATTGACGACCCACTGTATTACGATGCAGTTTATTTCTCGAAATTGCATAATTGTTTGTAAATCCATTAAAGATGAAAAAGAGATAGCTTTCAGTAAATAAATATACACAAAATGGTTCATAACATGTTTTATAAATTGCGTTTGTATAAATGAACTAATGAAATATATTCGACAGATATGCGGTGTCGTGCGCATGCCTGTCCGCCGCTCTGCGTTCACGAAGGATCACGATTTCTATATATTAAGGTCGATCGCTGTGTGCTGTACAATTTAACAGTGAGCATGTACGGCCTGTGAAAAATTACAAGCTTGTAGCAGAAAAACAAAGAGAAAAATATATAGCAACAGAAAAAGAAAAGAGATGCACCCGAAACCACCTGCAGCATAACCATCTTTTAATGGCGGCGAATATAACATACACTGTTACGTAACGAGTATAACGCAAAAGAAAATCGTATCGTTGCATGATCGATATACCTAAATGAAACTATTACTACGTGATACGACATTACTATGTAAAAGTTTTTATTGCGTGAGTAAAATTATGTTATGGATGAAAATGTGTACCTTGTAAATAATAAATCTCGTCCTTTTCTTCGTGCATCGAACACACTACCGGCCAAACAATGTCCTTTCACACACGTTTCGATCGGAATTCGACAACGATCGACTATCTCACATCACCCGTGATCATCTGGGTTTTACCTACAAATAACGTTTAACTATCACATTCTTATCACTTATTAGTTCATCGGAGTACACTTTTTATAAAAGAAACTTTATTATTTAACACAGAAAAATAGAAAAAAATGTGCAGCGCAATTTGAACGTATCATACGTCACGTACAAATGGCGTCACAAAATGTTTCCTTTACGGTCACGTGACCGCAAAATCCTGTTATATCTGTTGCAGGTATCTGCAGTGCTAACAAGTATTCATTCCTACCGATAGATGGCAAATTTGAAGCTAATATGACCATTACATTGGACACACGTATTGTTAAATTCATTAAAAAGAAATCGATTTCCTTTTATTTCACGATAAATCATATATCATCTCTAAGTACATGCATTTTTTATTTATCGGAATACATTAATATATAAAAATCATAAAAAATAAAAGAATATTTAAATCTTTAGATTTTCTCAGAAACTACTTTCGAAAACTATATTTTAGGAACACGTACACCTATATGAGACTAAATTTTTAATTTATTAATGTTGTATACAAAATAAAATAGATGTATGTGCAAAATAGGGATTGCGCAACTACGAAAATGCATATATTTAGTATCTATGTATACATCTCACTTAACTACAAAGGACTCAAACCCAGTATAAATTTTAAAACAATTATTCTCAATTAAATTGTGAAATGATAGATTCATCGATTTGTTGAAGTGTGTCTTTAAATACTGAAATTATTTGTGTTATAACACAGCAAAATAGTATTGTTTCATAATAGTTCAGAAATAAAGTGTTAAAGTCTACCTAACCTTCTTCTATTCCCTATTTTCTACAACACTCTACACACGAAAGTATGTGCACTGCAATTACGTTAATAACCTAACCTATTTTTTTACTGTCGTTTCTACAAATGTATAAACACTGTATACATCCTTATTTTCGTTTGCTTTGCTTTCGTAAAATAAAATCAAGGTTAAGGACATTCACTCGAATATTCTCGTATTTCTCGTAATTTTCTAGTATTTTTATGTTTGTCTCTCTAGAGATAATGTACTATTCGTTTTACTCCATAAATTGTTTGGATACGAAATTTTACTAATTACACAATGAAAATTTTGTTACAACTAGTTTTACAAAGCAAAAACAAAAATAAGTATTATAAATAAAGTGAATTATTATGTGAATACCATTTTTAATATGACTAAGCAAACACAGTATCATTGATCATTCCTGACAAACTCCTGCTCATTTTCTTAAATTATGTAAAAACATATTATTTCAAGAAAATATATTGTGGAACTATGTAGAAAAAATATCGATTTGCCTCCGTTTTGTATATTCTACAAGTATATTATTAAATCACGTTTGTTCTGAAACAAAATTATTAATAAGATTTCGATTTTATGAAGAATTTATAACGTAATACAAAATATGAAATGACTATTATGTTGTAGAAAAAGTATAGATATAAATTTTTAAATATATACATAAAATCAATGAATTTAATTCAGTAATAAAATTATTAGAAATGTGATATTTAATAGCAGTTTCATAATTTTATCTTTTTATATTAAATATTCAGAATATTTTTGTTCACGACAAAAATACATATAATTTAACATGTGTTTCATGAAAAATACCTTCTAGAATTGTAAACGAAAATTGTACCAAATTTTATGCAAGATTCCATAAATATGAAAGAATACTACGTACATAGTATTAAACAGCATTACACTCGTAGTATCGTGTGCATATATACACAGGTCATTGTACAAATTTTTGGTGTCTGTCTCATAAGCTTCTCTCAATTCTCAGCTCCGAGGTATCGCGATGTTTCTAGACATGTGCAACTATGTCGTCATTTCCGATTACTACGTAAGTGCATTTGGAAGATATTACTTTTGTCGCATTTTTCATGTGAATAGCTTGAATTTCATTTGTTGAATATATTTAAAATTAATTTTATAAATATTGAAACTATTTTCTTTTAAATATTACTCCAAAAATTATTAATAAGTATTGGTTATAACAGCGTACTTGATAGAATGTTCTAGAAATCGGGCGGGCTTCCGGCAGGTGCTTTCTAGAATTTTCAAAGCTCGATAAAAGCGGCCGCTGTGCGGCACTGTCCGATACTCTGAACAGTGACTGCGCGAGAGACTGATCTCTGTAAGAGACGCTACAAACGAAACTACATTTTCCGTGTAATTGTACGTGCTGTATATTCTCAAGGTGTTAGTGTAAAGCAAGATATTTTGCTAATCTTTTGTGTATCAGTATTTAATTTTGCGTGATCAAATACACAATACGAAGATGCCGGAAGACGTCACCATGGTTGGTGCCGGTGAAGTCGAAACCTTCGCTTTCCAGGCTGAAATTGCACAATTAATGAGTTTGATCATTAACACTTTCTATTCCAACAAAGAAATATTTATTCGTGAATTGATTTCAAACGCATCTGATGTAAGTAAAATTTATTTCAATATTTCATTACATTACGTAAATTTTCTACGAAATTATTAAATAATTTCGTATCGCGTTGAGAAAAAATTGAAGTTACATTTTTATTTTGTATGTGCAGGCGTTAGACAAAATTCGTTATGAATCACTCACGGATCCGTCTAAACTGGATACATGTAAGGAATTGTTTATTAAGATCATTCCTGATAAAAATGATCATACCTTGACCATTCTCGACTCGTAAGTATTAATTTTCTAAATATTTTTCAAGTACTCTAAAACTTCATTCTATTTAATTAGAGCCACCCATGTTAATTCTCTATTGAATTTATGTACAAAATATAAATTTTTCTTATTATTACATTATGTAAAATTAGTACAAAAATTTTTATTTTCAAAAGTACCCTTTATGTTAGAAACAAAAATTAATAATAGACTCTTCTTTTTATAGTGGCATTGGTATGACAAAGGCTGATTTGGTAAACAACTTAGGTACCATTGCTAAATCTGGTACAAAAGCATTTATGGAAGCTCTTCAGGCTGGTGCTGATATTTCCATGATTGGTCAGTTTGGTGTAGGCTTCTACTCTGCTTACCTTGTAGCAGATAAAGTAGTTGTTATATCAAAACACAATGATGATGAACAATATGTATGGGAGTCTTCTGCTGGTGGTTCTTTCACTGTCCGTCCTGATAATGGAGAGCCAATTGGAAGGGGTACTAAAATTATTTTGCACATCAAAGAAGATCAAACTGAATACTTGGAGGAGTCTAAAATCAAAGAAATTGTTAAGAAGCATTCTCAATTTATTGGATACCCAATTAAGCTTGTTATTGAGAAAGAAAGGGACAAGGAATTAAGTGAAGATGAAGAAGAAGAAGAAGTAGTAGAGGAAGGAGAGGCTGAAAGTACAAGTAAACTTAAGATTGAAGAAGTTGAAGATAAAGAAGAGAAACCTAAAGATGAAAAGAAGAAGAAAAAGACTATTAAAGAAAAATATACTGAAGATGAGGAGTTGAACAAGACAAAACCTATCTGGACAAGAAATCCTGATGATATTTCTCAAGAAGAATATGGTGAATTTTACAAAAGTTTAACCAATGATTGGGAAGATCATTTAGCTGTCAAACATTTCTCAGTAGAAGGACAATTGGAATTCCGTGCATTGCTTTTCATTCCACGACGTGCACCCTTTGATCTGTTTGAGAATAAAAAGAAAAAGAACAATATCAAGTTGTATGTACGTAGAGTCTTCATTATGGACAATTGTGAAGATCTTATTCCAGAATATCTTAACTTCATTAAGGGAGTTGTGGATAGTGAAGATCTTCCATTGAATATTTCTCGTGAGATGTTACAACAGAATAAAATTCTCAAAGTCATTAGAAAGAATCTCGTCAAAAAATGTTTAGAACTTTTTGAAGAATTATCTGAGGATAAAGAAAGCTACAAAAAATGCTATGAACAATTTAACAAGAATATAAAGTTAGGTATTCATGAAGATAGTCAGAATAGGAAGAAACTTTCAGAATTGCTTAGATACCACACATCTGCATCTGGAGATGAAATGTGCTCACTGAAGGATTATGTTGGAAGAATGAAAGAAAATCAGAAACATATTTATTACATTACTGGTGAAAGCAAGGAACAAGTAGCAAATAGTTCATTTGTAGAAAGGGTTAAGAAGCGTGGTTTTGAAGTAGTATATATGACAGAACCCATTGATGAATATGTTGTACAGCAACTGAAGGAGTTTGATGGCAAACAATTGGTCTCTGTAACAAAAGAAGGTTTAGAACTTCCTGAAGATGAAGAAGAAAAGAAAAAGCGCGAAGAAGACAAAACCAAATTCGAGAATCTCTGCAAAGTTATGAAGGACATTTTAGATCAGAAAGTAGAAAAAGTTGTAGTATCAAATAGGTTGGTTGATTCTCCATGTTGTATTGTCACATCGCAATACGGATGGACCGCGAACATGGAAAGAATTATGAAAGCGCAAGCACTGCGAGATGCGTCCACTATGGGATACATGGCTGCAAAGAAACATTTAGAAATCAACCCAGATCATCCAATTATGGAAAACTTGAGGCAGAAAACTGAAGCAGATAAGCATGACAAGTCTGTAAAAGATTTGGTCATGCTTCTTTTCGAAACAGCTTTGTTATCCTCTGGCTTTGCTCTCGAAGATCCTCAAATACATGCTTCTAGAATATATAGGATGATTAAGCTTGGTCTTGGCTTCGATGATGATGACATACCAAATGTAGAAGATGAGAAAATGGATGCCGAAGTTCCTCCATTAGAAGAGGTAGAAGATGAAATATCTAGGATGGAAGAAGTAGATTAAGGCTTCTATTGTTTAAAGCTATTTAATTAAATCCAAAGACTTCTAGGATGTAGAAAGACTGTTACAAATTAATTCTACTTAAGTACTAAACAATTTTTTTTTGTCTTTCTATGTGTGACAGAATGGAGTGCCATGCTTACTCGAGTATTGCATAATGTGTGTACTACTTACTATCTCTGTATTTATTTGATAGATATGAGAAAGCAGTGGAGTTGATTCGTGCATTCCACGAAAAGCGCTCTTTAAATTAAGCCTGCCACTTGATTCTGTCTTTAAATTCTTTTTTACGATGTCACTTTCATACGTCTGCATTACCATTTTAATTTTTTTTTGCATTTGTACGATTTCATTTCGCACTTTCATCATTCCATTTTGAAATCGTCATGTAGTCAAATAAAAAAATTGAAATCGTTATGGAGTTTTGTGCGTAATAAAACAACCTTACGTATTAAAAAGTACCTCTAGTACATTTTTTAAATCCCATTTTAATTTTAATTAAAGAATCTTGAGTAATGTTCCGATGGTAAAAAATAAATTTATAATCCTTTAAATTCTTTTCATTTAAAAAATTTTCATTTAATGAAGTCGTAACTGACATAGAATAAAAATCCCTACTTTATTGATGTTGAAATTAGTAAGGATGTGGGTATACCTATGTATATTTTTAAATACTGACGTCACAACGCGTTGATGGTAATTATCGATCTAGATGCATTCACCACGCATACTGAATGGATTCATAAACCGTTTATTAAGTACGCATAGCAATCTTTTTAATATGATAGGTTTACAGTAAATGTAAAAAGCTAATTAGAGTAATATCAAGTAAGAAAGACTATTTATATATATCTTTAACAATATAATAGTATTAATAATAAACATTATACTTGTCTATATAAAAATAAATAATGAGATGTTTATTAATTATAAATTTTGTAAAATTAACGATACTTCATTCTACCGATTGAACTATTGGTGTAGGTGACCGATAGAGTGCGACACTGCAGATTGTCGAAGTGTTGCGTGTTGCCACATCACCACCAAATCAAACGTACTTGGACGATGTTTCTGTGTAGATTGCGCTCGTGCCGACTCCTCCACAATACGTGGAAAGCGTGAGTTTCTCCACTTCGATTCAACATGTCAAATTTTTCTTGAATTTCTAACGAATATTCACGAAAGAAGCAAAAACCAGCGTGTAGATAATCTTCTGTTTACCGAATAGCTTTTGCGACACGGTATAGACTGAGAAATTATAGATTTTTTCGTGGTGCTTAACGTGGTAAACGAACGACACGATGAGCGCACCCCAGGGGCAAGTGAAACATAGAAACGGTGTAGTAAAACAGGTAAGGTATTAAAATTTTATGGCAATCAGTTCATTACGAAATTTTTTATTCGAATGTAAATACGATATATGTGATTACTGTCATATATAACCTCATATTTTGACATGTGTGTGGTCATGATCGACACGGTGCAAATAATTGGTACCGACAACATATGGTCCTTGTATCGCAGTAATTTAATTTTATTTACTATTTCCTTTTAATAGCAAATTATTAATTGTCATTTGGATGTTTAGGTTGTCCCGGATATATTGTACGTAATAAAGAAATATCATTTATCTGTTTAGTATGTTTTTTATTTTATATCACTGTATTCTAATAAATCTCTAGTAAAACTTGATTTTACTTTCCTAAACTTCTATGAAAAATACAATATTACATTGTACTATTCTACTATTGTACACAATGCTATATTGAAAATTAAAAATAGATTTGATTACATCTTTTTTTGATGTGGAATGTTATATTTGAAGGTTATTTCGGGGGATACCATTGTTATCCGTGGCCAACCTATAGGTGGTCCTCCTCCAGAAGCTACTGTTATTCTTTGTAATATTACTGCTCCAAAATTAGAACGATGGAAAGGGAATGATAGGTATATTTAATTATTTATTATATCTTGAATTTGTTGAATTGGTTTATTACATTATTTATTATTAAATATACCACCAACTTTTATTTTCAGTATGGACGAAAATAAAGATGAACCATATGCTTGGGAAGCTAGAGAATTTTTACGCAAGAAACTCATTGGTCAGGATGTAGCTTTTGTTACAGAAAAATCAGTTAATACAAATAGATCTTATGGTACAGTATGGTTAGGAAAAGGTACATATTTTCATATAAATTTATTTATTTATCATCTGTTATATATGATTATATAAAATTAGTTTATTAAACTTTTTGATAACAATAGATAGAAATGGAGAAAATGTGATTGAAACACTGGTGTCTGAGGGTTTAGTAACAGTAAAAAAAGATACTAGAAATCCTAGTCCTGAACAAACACGATTAATTGAATTGGAAAATGCAGCTAAAGCAGCTAAAAAAGGGAAATGGTCAGAATCACCAAGTTCTGAACATATACGAGATGTAAAGTGGGCTGTAGATGATCCACGCAAATTGGTTGAGAAATTTGGAAAGAAGCCAGTGAAAGCAATTATTGAATTTGTATTTGATGGATCCACAGTGAAAGCACTTTTATTACCTGATTTTTACAATATAGTATTAATGATATCGGGTGTTCGTTGTCCTGGATGGCCAAATGGAAGGCGTGAGAATTCAGTAGGTGATCCCTATGCAGATGAAGCAAGATATTTTGTAGAATCCCGTCTTCTACATAGAGACGTTGAAGTAGTACTTGAATCTGTTAATAATAACAATTTCATTGGCAGCATTCTTCATCCAAAAGGTTACTAGTTTAGAACAAATTAATGAAATCAAATTTTGTTATAATTATTTGAATAAGTAATCATTAATTTTGTAATATTCAATAGGAAATATTGCTGAAATTTTGTTGAGCCAAGGTTTTGCTAAATGCCAGGATTGGTCAATTAATAATAGCAGGGCTGGAGCAGAGAAACTGTATCTTGCAGAAAAAGCTGCAAAAGAAGCACGTTTACGTTTATGGAAAGATTACAAACCATCAGGACCACAAATAGAATTTACTGGTACTATTGTTGAAATTGTCAATGCTGATGCACTTATAATTAGGACACAAAATGGAGAAAACAAGAAAGTGTTTTTGAGCAGTATTCGACCACCGTCCAGAGAAAAAAAAGCTAATGAAGAACCTAATAATGCAACTAGGAAAGATTTTAAACCGCTTTATGATATTCCATGGATGTTAGAAGCTCGCGAGTTTTTACGTGAAAAATTTATCAGGAAAAATGTAAAAGTTGTGGTTGATTATACTCAACCTGCTAGGGATAATTTCCCAGAAAAATTATGTTGCACTGTTACTTGCGGTAAAACGTACGTTATTATATTTTTTAATCATTTTTCAATTATTTTTATTAGTTGCTTTATGTAATTTAAATATTTCTTTAGGAACATCGCTGAAGCTTTGGTTGCACGAGGTTTAGCAAGAGTTATCAAATATAGGCAAAATGATGATCAGCGTTCATCTCACTATAACTTATTGCAAGTTGCAGAAAGCAAAGCAGAAAAATCTCAACATGGCTTACATGCAAAAAAAGATATTCCTGTACATAGATTAGTAGATCTTTCGAATGATCCGTCAAAGGCAAAAGCATTTTTAACGTCTCTTAAAAGAGCACAGGGCATTAAAGCTGTAGTTGAATTTGTAACAAGTGGTTCTCGTTTAAAATTATTTTTGCCGAAAGAAGATCAACTTATTACATTTGTTTTGGCTGGTATAAGAACTCCACGTTGTCAAAGATCATTGCCAGGTGGTGGTATTGTTAAAGCAGATGAATATGGTGAGAAAGCACTAGCCTTCACTAGGGAACATTGTTTCCAAAGGGATGTAGAAATAAAAATTGAAAGTACAGAAACTAAGGGAAGTGGATTTATTGGATGGTTAATAGTAAATGATATCAACATGTCTGTTACTCTTGTTGAAGAAGGTCTCGCAGAAGTAGTTACTTTCCCTGATTTTGGTGAATTAACAAGAATGCTTAAAGCTGCAGAAGAACGTGCCAAAACAAAGAAATTAAATGTATGTAGACTGTGGACTTACAATAGTATCATCATAAAATAAAATTGCAATTTGTTGGTATTAATTGTTATCTTTGTATGTTACAGATGTGGAAGAATTATGTAGAAGTACAAGTTGAGAATGAAAAAAACGAAAGTGATAAAGAAATTGTAGAAAGAAAGATTGACTATCAAGAAGTAGTACTATCTGAAGTTACTGAAGATCTTCATTTTTACACACAAAGTGTTGATCAACGTAGTATGTTGGAAAATCTACTTCTGCAATTGCGTCAAGAACTGGCATCTAATCCTCCACTTCCGGGTGCTTACAAACCCGCTAGAGGTGAATTAGCGGTTGCTAAATTTACTGGTGATGATCAGTGGTATCGTGTAAAGATAGAAAAAATTTCTGGTACAAATGTCAGTGTATTTTATATTGACTATGGTAATAGAGAAACAGTTAATGTCACAAGAGTTGCCGATTTACCGTCAAGATTTGCTAATGATAAACCTTATGCCTATGAACGTGTTCTTGCTTGTGTTGCACTTCCAAATGATGTAAGTGTTCTTATAAGAAAAATGTATATTTAAAAATTTTATGAGATATGTTATAATTTCTTATTTATTAATATTCATAGAATGATGACAAAAAGGCAGCAGTTGAAATCTTTAAGGAAGATGTAATGGATAAAATTTTATTGTTGAATACAGAATATAAACTAAACAATAATGTTACTGCTGTAACTTTAGTTGATTCTTCTACTAATGAGGATATCGCGAAAGGACTCATTTCTGATGGATTATTACTTGTTCAGAATCAACGTGACAGAAGACTCACTAAATTGGTAAATTAATGCTTTGTGTTATTATATATTTTTATATTTATCTACCTCAGGACCTCATATTACATACATACAATTATTGTCTTATTAATTCACTCTAGATTGAGGAATATAAGAAAGCAGAAGAAGATGCGAAGCATAGTCGACGTAATATTTGGAGATATGGTGATATACGAGCAGATGATGAAAAAGAATTTGGATTGTAAAGAATAAAATGCTCAAGGACTGGTTAAAAAGTGATCAATACAGGGAAAAAAGACAAGTTATGAACTGCATAATAATTATGTAAGAACCCATTGCATAGATTAATGAGAAATAATAAATGTCCATATGAGAGTTATATGTTGCATTGATTATGATGCAGTTATATTTCATTACATAAAAATATGAATTGTACATAACAATTTCAGTAATTCTTGTAATTTTTGAATGAACCACTGGCATAATATATTGCATAATATATTGTCATCAATTATTATTTGTGTTACAGTGTAAAATTTTGTTATCAATGAACTTCAAGAATTCCATGTATAACTATTTTAAAATTTTCATGATTTATGTGCAATTTATTTTTAATTATATGCATTATAATTGTGAAAAAAAGATTTTTTTTTAAGTCATATAAGAATTATGTGAAAGAATATAAAGTCCATAATTGTATATTTTGTCAAACATACTCATTTAAGTATGTAAGAATTTATATTAAGAAAGTATACTATATTTTAATTAAAACTAGCATCGGTAGATCATTGGTCAAACAGCTTCGTTATACTTTACAAAGTAAATATAAAGATATTTGCCCCTAGATTGAAGTCAGGGTTACTTTTTAAAACTTTTCGCGGATTTATTTTTTTAAACAATCAAATATTCATTACATACATCATTCTTCTTTTTTGTTTTTTTCTTCTTTTTTTTATTATTCTTTAATATTATTACAAGCTATACTCACTATTTTTTTCATTAATACATGTACACATAACTTTAAAAAACAGGGGAGGGGGGAAATATTGACGATTTTAGTAGTAAAATCAAAGAGTATTTTTTTCCTAGAACCTGAAATAATTCATGAATAAAAATACATTGCTTTGAATATACATTTGTAAAAAATGATAGAAACAATAAACATATGTGTTTAGGACATAGAGTTTTTGAAAAATTTGAAATATTCAATTTATGTGCTTAAATAAATATTACGTTGTTGATAACTTTATATACATAATTCTACATCCTAAGAATTTATAGACTTACTGGTGTAAAAACACTTTTGGTTTAATGCTTTATTAAAATGAATATATTGCTGAAATGTATAATCAGATACAGAAAAGGCAGAAATAATATATACATGTGTGTGTGCGCGCGCGCGCGTGCACACACTCTCTCTCTCCCCCCCCCCCC
>NW_016909080.1:599861-634465 GCF_001483705.2 Eufriesea mexicana
CACACACACACTTTTTTTCACAAATATATATATATTATATTTACACATAACAAATTTTGAAAACGAAATTAAAATGTTTAAAATACAAATGTAGCCAGTTATATAATTTAAAAATTTGACTGATTTGTAATTACTTTATGGCAATACGTGTCATATGATATGTACTGCAAATAAACTGTAAAACTTTTTTATTTATATCACTCTTTTCTTTTAAAAAATATGTTTAATATTGATAATATCTTTTTTGTTATGATATCTTTATTCTTTACATTTTTCAATTACACAAGTAGCTTTAATGTTTAGGTAAAAATTTTGTATTCAATATTTCATATAAAATGTGTTATTCTTAAATATTCTGCTGACTTGTTACAGAGAAGTATATAAAGACTATAAAGTACAACTATATAACAAATAATTTGTAGAAATATAAATATAAATAATATAAAGGATTATTAACTATATGGAATGAAAGTGAAATAAAATAATCAAATACACCAGTTTACAAAATCTATTTTTATGTATAGGAACATAAAATTAGCTTATAAATGAAACAATTTAAATCATAGTCATATTAAATAAGTTATACATGATTCTCAAGATTTATTGTATGTTTTAACACTGTATTATCCCAGGAACAAGAATATAAATGACTGTCAAACCATGTAAGACCACGTACAAAGTCAGTGTGACGATCATCTTTATATATTAATGAAAGCTCATTGGTTATATCAAACACTTCTACAGAAATATCATCACAGCAAGCAGCTAATTCTTCTGTCCTGTTATGTAATAATATTATATAATTTATTACATTGATAAGGTTGATTTGTATCTTAAATTTATCAACTTATATTACCTTCCTAAATTTTGATTAAATGACAGTCTATGTACTGGTCTACAAAATGCAAATGATTCTGATAATACTTTTACACTCCCCTTTCTGGCATCAACTATTATAATCTCTCCATCTTCACTACCTATTGCTAAAACATTTGGTAAACTGAGATTCCAACATACTGCTGTTAAACCAGCATCCCTTTCTAAAATACCTAACAAAGGAAAATATAAATTTAAATTACATTCATGGAATTAATTATATATGTTTGAATACATACATTGGGCTGGTTTTTGTAGCCTTGTATCCCATATTAATGCTTTGCAATCTGATGATGTTGACACAAATTCTGAATTACTTCCCGGCTTAACATCAACACAAGTGACTGTATCTGTATGAGCAAAGCCAAATGAATATGTTGCCATTAACTCCGATATGTTCCATATTTTTATACTATGAAATAGTTATAATTCTTTATTAAATATTTTAAATGTTTTTCAATACGTTTAGCAATTAATTGGTTTTACCAACAATCCATTCCTCCTGATACTACATGTTCTTTATCAACAAATACAGACAGAGTTAACAAACTACTATCATGTAAAGCAGCATATCCTGTAGATTGTAATTCATTTGAGTCAATAGGTTGTGTAGATAAATCAAAAACTTGCAAAGTTCCACTATCTTCACCAATTACAAATTTATCACTTTGTAAAAAGACAGCATCACAAACACCACTTTCTGTTTTTGCCACAAGAGCTGCTTTATCTCTATCAAAATTTGTAATATCATTATAATACCAAACAGAACCATTCCAATAACGATCTGTTAGGTTACTGCCTCCAAGAAGAACACTTTTTTCTGTAATTAAACAAAATCATATATATTCATTGATATATATGTGAAAAATATAAATCTATATACATAAAGCTGATAATTTATAAGTATTACTTTATAGACTGTTTAAATTACATTACCATTATAAATTGTGATAAATTGCAAGTGTTTATTAAAAAAATATGGTTTATCTGTTATTGTCATATTTCTATAAACTAGAGTATTTAAATTGGGTGGAGTTAAAAATGCCATAATTCAGTAATTTTGAACAATAATAATGCTAACAACGCGGAACTTGTTTGAAAGACTTTACTATATTGATATAAATCGTAACAAATAGTTTGTAACAAATCATATGTTACACTACATTAAATATATAGTATAAGTTATTACAGATCAAATAAACAAATTGAGTAGTATGCACACAACATAAAATAAATTTATTATTAAATTCTTTTTCTGTGGTAACACGTGTTTTAGGACGAGTAAAACCATTATCACTTTTGTGTAATTTCCAATGTTACCGACTTATCATAGAATAAGATTACAACACTAGTAATGGTTGAAATTAAAACTAAGTGTAACTATGAAATTACGAATGCAATTTTCTTATATCGTCCAAGTATAGATATATTTCATGTATGATATAAATACTTGAAAATATGTATAGATACGATTAACTCCTAGTAAATTTTATAAAACTATGACATTAGAAGTTTTAAGTAATACTTAAAGCTAATAATATGAAAATTTATATATACAAAATGTTCGATCATTTCGTAATTATCAGTTATTATGAATAAAAGTCTTATATCTACAAAAAATAAAAATAATAACCATAATTATCGTATTTATGGTAATTTATAATTAAAAACAAATATGAATAAATAACAACCTGTCACATTATCTAGTAATATTCTTTAATAATATATTCCAATATATGTAAGTTATTTGAAATGTTGTAATGAACAAATTCATAATTTTATTCTTTCGTATTTTATTTTCACTTAACAATAACTGATGTAAATTAAATGCAATTTTGTTCGTCCGAGTATTTAAAAAATAGTTCCTATTGACGACCTTCGAAAATTCTATTCGTATTGCTCGTCTTTTACCGGCATTTCAAGTTTCGGGATGTGCAGAAGTAGCGAATATGATTACCGCGGTAACGTCTGTCTGTGACGTAACGGCTATACTCCTGATAATTTCCGTCGTGACGCATGCGTATTCGATTCAGAGCAAAAATCAGAATTAGTCCAACGGAATCCCGGAAAGTAACGATTGTGAGACACGGCGGTGCCGCTGTATAAAATTATAAGGAGCGTTGATTAACCTGTCAAGACGTGGTCTCGCATCATTATTTACGTTTTCAAAGGTGTTGTGGGTAATCATTCGTAGGATTCGATCGGCTTCCAGACAGGATGGTGAAGCCTGAGCAAATTTTAATTATCGAACCGCGAAGTGAACTGCGGTTCAGGGGTACGCTTAAACGACGAATTATTCTTTTATGCGCATTTTCCTTGCACATTTTTTGCTTTCTTTAAAACTTTTTGAGTTTTGTTCAATCCGTGACTGGCAGGCGCTTTGTTGGTTAGTTAACACGAGCTGCACACGGTGCGCTACGTTGTCAAGATGACGTAAAGTTACCTTTGCTAGCCAATTTCGTTGCATTTTGATTTGTAATCAAATAGGATTACGTACGACGACCCAGCAGAAATCATCGGCCTTTTCAGTTGTACCTAACCCCATTCGTCGTACGTCATTCGCTGTCAAAGCTAAGTACAGTCACGATTCAATTCTCAGCCTCCCCTCTCACTTCTTTTCTCTGTTAACTGATATACAGTCAGCATATTCATCGACTTATATTCTATGCATTTTCGTATCGTATTCAATTCACCTATATATTTTTCTAGATTTTTAAACGAAATAATATATTTTTCGTACCTACGTTTATGTTCAATGACAGATATTAGTTATTTTTTAACATGTAAACTTATTTGCTTTTGTTATAAGTTTAGAAATATATGTACGTTTTCAAAATATCGAAAAAAAGATCGTTTATAACATAATAAATGATTTTTGTTGAATGGTATTGGGTCAAAGGGTTTGACCACTTTATCATTTATATAATGAAAACTTTGTGAATGAAAGCTAAATACATAAACAAAATGTTGAAATGTTACTGTGTTCATAATTATAACAGTGTGTCTGTATCATTAATATTTATTACATATTTTGTATTTTATTCTAATATTTTTAAATGTATAAAAGAATATGCAAAATATGTGAATGATATGTGGATTTTATAGATAAAGTTATGATTAATGTTTGTTTATATGATTTATGATATTGATTATTTGTTTTTATGAGTTAAAGATAGATAAAAACGATACTTTTGAATATTTTTTAACACCATGTCTGTATCATATTATAGGCCCATTTACAGAAAGAACAGTCACATCATATATAACATTAACCAATCCATCGAATTACAAAGTTCGTTATAAAATAAAAACAACTGCTCCAAAGAGGTATTGTGTGCGACCTAATTCTGGGTATCTGAAACCAACGGAAATTACACAAATAGCTGGTTAGTTTTTATCAATGAATAAAATATATAAATTATGATGAATTTATAATGTAACTATAACTATAATAGCTGATAATATAGATTTTCCCACAATTAAATTATTTTCATTTATAAACAAGAAAGTTTAATTGATTAGGTATTGTATATTTTAGTGACTCTTCAGCCACTTGATTTTGATCTAACAGAAAAAAATAAACACAAATTTATGGTGCAAGCTACAATAGTTCAAGCTAACGATGATGATGATAATCCCGATATAGTATGTAATATATGTTAATTTTTAATTAATAAAGGATATTTGCCTTTATTGTATTCCTTTGGTATGTTACTTTCATCTGGTGCCAATTGTAACTTTTAATTTTCTTTCGAAGTGGAAAAATATAGATCCAGAGAAATTGATGGAATCTAAATTAAAATGTGTCTTTGAAAATCCAGTAATTAAACCTGTGACAGCTGAAACAACCAAATCAGAAGTTACCACAAATAACGGGAAAAATAAAGGAATCGGTGATTGTGTTAAGTCATCGCCAAAGGTAATAATTAGTATCTGCTTTGTTTTCATTGCAATTCTTACTTATTATATAAGTAAATAATACGTTTATTTTATTAGGTTCCTGGAGAAACAGAAGAAAAATTGATAAAAGCAGCACAAGAAGTTAATCAGCTAAGAGAAGAAGAGAGTGCTCTAAGGCAGGAAAACCTTCAGTTAAAGGTAAACAATTGTAAAGTCTGTAAATTATTTCAATATGAAAAAAATAAGAAAAATATACGAATGGAAAAAAAATACATATTACGATAGTTAAATACAGTATTAATTTTTATTTATAGGAGGATTTACTGCAATTACAAAATGTCCTGGTGGATAACGAGGCTACGTTAGCCAATAAAAATTTTAACCCACAGGACAGTAGCGAATCGTCATCAACGGTTACCAGCATTCTTATTGCTCTTGTCATGGTCATATTGGGATATGTGCTGGGAAAAATGATCTGAGCAGCTATTACTTTACCGCATAACTTGGCACATCCCCTCTTCCCCTGTGTTTCTTAGCCTGCCCCCCTGCTACCATATACCAAGTACTGATCGCAAAGGTCGAAACCAGTCATCGTATTACACGATTGTTCATAATAAATACTATAAACATGAACGGGTAGTGGTTTACAATAATAGAGTTATTTGCTGCAAGAGTGTGCTTCTATTTTGGTAAAGCGGTAAAATTTGAAATCCTTTTTTAAGAAATAAACACTATACTCGAATGATTCACATTGGAGTAGAAATGCAGGAAATCCTGTGAATAAATTTTGTTATTGTTACGTATCAGAAAGTACTATTAGTTTAAGTAGCAAATTATAAATAAAAATTAAATACTATATATCTTCATGTTTATATATTACTTCTGTTCTCATATTTCTTATAAAAGGATTCTCGCTTTACAAATTCGCTTGCGGCTGTGTCTTTGAAACCATGTTGCCACTAACTAAATTATGTATGAGATACGAAAATTTATGAAATATAATTCTTTTAAACGAATACATTCAATTAAAAAAAAAAAAAAAAAATTAAAAAATTCAATTGTTTCAAGAACTGTGGTGCATCCTTACATGAAAAGAAAAAGGAACAGGATGAATTCGAATATTCTTTTTGACATTCTAACAGTACTTAACAATCACACAATATAAGATTGTACATAATGTATTTTAAGATAATATATTAATGTCTAACATATATAGTCACGAGGGGAGGGGGGCTGGCTGATTAGTAGTGGTTCATGACTCAGAATTTGGATACGCTGGCTCTATCCATCAGCAATGGTATATCATTTAAGGAGTTGATGCATTAAAGTTTTTGACGCTTCAGTGTATTTTTATTTCTTTATGTTTGTCTTATAAAAATTCGAAATAAAGATATCTCGGATGTCACATGGTGAAAGTTTTATATTTTGAACCTTTCTGCTAATAATTGTGTTTTCGAGTAATTTGAAGTGGTGCATGGTACACATGGATATAGTACCGCTTTAAAATTTTGCCATAACGAATCATCCAAATTTATTTATATAGATGTGTATATATATATGTATGTGTGAACGTGTGCGTATACCACACATTTATCTATTTATCTATCTATCTACACACGCATACATCTAAATAATGACAACCAGTTTGTGAATCGTCATGTCAGAAATGATACTCGAACACGTCACAATTATTACGTATACGTATGCATATACATATATATATATGACACATATATATATGATACATATACATATATGAACATCCATATGTCTGTGCCTTAGAAATAGAGACGGCAATATGAAATATTTGTGCTTCATTAAAATTCTATCGTTCTAATATTTCCTAATTCTATAAGATTCTCTTGACTCTTTTCAATACCTAATAGACATTAGTTGGTTAATCGTAGTACAGAACTGTAAACTATAATTAAAGTATCAAGTGTTTGGAGAGTTATCGGTTCTGGAATTCTCGACAAAAATTAATGGATTTCACGTATATTTCAGACAAATGTTTAACGAGTCATCGGTGTCTGATAGAACGATAATATACAATCAAAAGTGTGCAACTTAAAAATAAAGCATAATAATTCAATGATATTTCCTTTTTATCGAATTTAATAAAGTATTTCATCGTTTTATATATATATAAAAATTATATATATATATTTATCGTAATTATAAAACGTAATTATCAATAAATTTTCTCTATTATATTTACGTATATTTATGACATAAGAAACAGAACGACCAGTGATTGCTTATAGATTATAGATACAAGTTGTTTTTTATCACAGCTCTTGAAGTCGCTTTCTTACGAATAGACGAGGCATGTGAAGAAAAGGTTTGAGAATTCTTCTCTGGTCAAGTTCGTTGCCAAATTTCTTGACCGAATAACGTCCTAAGTCCTTGTTAGAAATGTTATAAAAATGGTATATATATATATGTATATGGAACATTAACAGCGCGATATGTATACACAAGCACAAAATTATTCTGTCCAAGGGAAATACAAAATCAAATTTTTTGCACACGATTATTCCATTTATCGCTTGAATTCTTTATCCATTGTAACGTGTCTCTATATTATCATATTATTATCACAGTTGTGGAGAGAATGTAACATTATATAGAATTATAATATTAATAATAAGGTTCGGGAAAGGAACGAAGAAGAGGTAGCCAGTGTGTGAATAAAAAGAGAAATATAAATGAACTTATAAAAGTTATAGAACGGTTATGATTAAATAAATATCATATATACATCCAAACGACAATTTAAAACCTGATTTCGCATGAAATAATTGTTCCAAACGAATAAAGCATTCGATTTTCCTACTCTATATAATATATTCAATAAAATTACGTTAAACAAGTTCAAGTAACGATGTACTTGTACTTAAAATATCATCAATCAATTATGACGAAGGTTACTCGATATCGCATAATGTTAGACCAGCATAAATATAGCTTCGAATCGATCGTGTGCACGAGATAATTTTATAGATGAATTTTAAACCCTTCATTCCCGAAAAATAGATACGCGAACCAAAGTAGAGTAGGTCAACTTATAATCAGACTACCTTCTCGGGTGCACATGCACTCGCATACTTTCTCCCTGCGCGTCCATCGAACGGAAAAAGAGGGGTAAACCGGGGCGGTGAGAGGGGATGGCGGAAAAGATATCCGAACCGAGAAACATAAAGATCGTTAATCGACCAATTTGCAAACTTTACTCTATTTTATCGTTATTCTCGATTGTTCTCGACCGATGATATCAGAGTAACAAATCGAAGCGTTATTCGATTGGTGAACAACGCGTACTATACACATTTCACGTCCACGTTACGATAAGAAACGATAAAGATTAGCAGAAACGCTACATCATTTTTGTATACGTAAGAATACTCGTCATCTCGTTATCCCTGTGTATCCCCCCGCGGTCGCACCTTCAAGGACAGAGATAGTTATTCTCAGCTAAAAGCGAAGTACGTAACATGTTCGTACACCTATACGACGATCGGCACCTATGATAAAACAGAAAACATAAAGATTCGTAGAGTGGAACTGGAGAATTCGTTCACTGGACACGTGACTTCCTTTAATGGAGCTCGTCAAACGACACTCATAGCGAGACGTTCGACTGCGAACTAAGGTCGGACAGGAGGACTTGGTCGGCCTGAACGTGCAGATAAATCAGGATCGGGGAAGAGGGAGGTGGATGGCAGAGAGTGGAGCGGCGGATACAGCGCAGAGCAGCCTGATCAGGGTGGCGGCGGCAGTAGCGACTGGCTATTGATTTCAAGGGCTTCCTTAACCCCCCGCTTTGCCGCTGAGTGCCCGACGGCTTCAGGTCACCCCAAAGGGCTCTTGGTGCCCGTGACTAAAACAATTCCATACGTTTACTCCCACTACTGGTCGACCTGTCGTATACCTCTCGCCTGGTTAGCTCGCTAACCCGTATGCAACTCGCACGAGTCTTCTTTCTCCTCTCCATCTTCGACTACCCCATCCGATTATTTTCATCCGGTTCGCGAACAACGAAACATCGTTCGTCGAGCAAGAACGTTCTACCAATGGGTTCGTGGCGTTAAGAGAGAGAAAGGTATACGTATCTTTCGAAAGATGATCGAGAACGTCAAATTCGGAGGCATTGCGCGCAAAGAGCAAGACAAAGAGAGAAAGAGATAAAAAGATCGATTACCCTATATCGGTGTAGAAGTTTCAAAGCGGTACTCGATTATACCAGGTACTGGCGAGACAGAAGTTTCGCGCGAAGAACCGGTAGTAGAAGCGTCCCGGTGACTGATCGGAACACTGACCACGAGCAAAGAATAGGAAGAAAAATAGGGAAACGAAAGGATACGCGCGATAAGTAGGAAGCGTGCACGAATTAAAGGCGTTCTTCAAAATTTCGCGGTTAAGTGGCCGTTCGGGGGTAAACGAAGGCGTGTAGGGGCGGGGGTGTAGCAGGAAGGGGCAGTTGCATAGAGTAGTAAGAGAGCGGAGAAGCGAAGAAGGGAGGGAAAAAGAGTAGGGATGACGTTGGGGTCCTGGGTAGACGAGCACCCGTGGTGGTTACGGTACTGTGCGAGTCGGGCCGAGTGCAGACGGATCGCGGGGTGAGCCGTCGCTCGGCATACGTCGAACTAGGTGCCCCGCGTTGGGGCGTCTCCTGCCATCGAGCATCGGTGTCGTGCAGTCGATCGGGGGACGACCACCGCCTTCTTCGAAGTCGCACTGTTAGTTCCGGACCGTATCGGACTGGATTGGAACGGAACGTCCCGCCTGTTCACCCGTTAATTCCCCACCGGTGTGTCAGCGCAGACACGGCGACGACGATGAGACTACGACGATGGTACTCGTGGTAGCGCGACCACAGTGCGTCGTGGCCAGTGCGGGCGTCGGCATCGTCGTCGGTTGTGCACGCGATCGGACGAGCAAGGAGATGGTGTCCCCGGATCGTTCGGAGGAAAGTGACTTGGTTGCTAACGCTACTACTGTCAGTGCCGCGTCCGCGTACAACGTCCTCGACGTCGTCGTAGCCGCTGCCTTCGCCGCCGCCGCCGCCGCCACCGCCACCGCCAACAGCCTCGTCGTCACCGCCACCGCTGCCGTTACTATCGCTGCCGTCACCACCGCTATCACCACCGTCAACGCTGCCGTGACTGCCACCGCCAGTCCCGCCACTGCCAATACTGCCGTTTTTGACGCCACAAGCATGATTGCTCTTGCTGCCAACCAGGCTTCCAGTGCGACTCGTCAGACGGTCTAACACCCCTATATCCTAAACGGTGAGTTTCCATTCGCCTTTTCATTTCCCTTCCCTTTCTTTCTCTTTCTTTTTCTTTTTTTCTTTTTCTCCCACAGCTCGATCCAGCCCAGCTCCAGTTTTCTTTGCCTCCTTTGACCTCCCTTTCTCGGTACGCTTGTCCTTTCCCACCGTGGGAAAACGTATATGCGTTCACGTTCGAGCGAGATGGAGAGAGAGAGAGAGAGAGCGAGAGACGAAAGAGGAGCAGAAAGGGACAGAGAAGTAGAAAGAGAAAGAGAGGAGGAGGAGAATGGAAAAAGGTATGCAGATAGAAATCGAGACAGAAGGAGAGAAAGAGAGAGTGCGAATGCTGTGTTGTATGTGCGAGCAGGAGGAGCGAGAGGGAGTAGAGAGAGGGAGGAAGAGTGAGAGAGAGAGGGGGGAGGGAGACGAACGTAGAGAAAGAACGTCACACGAAAGGGTGAAAAGGAGGAGGGGATGATGATCAAGGATAAAAGGGAAGGAAGAAGCGCGAACGGCATAAAAGATTTTATTCATCCCTTGGCGTCTCGTGTACGCGATTAGAATAGGATTTCTCGTTCTGTATTCTACGCGATCGTCGTGCCCCGGCGACTCGACTCCACATAACCTCCGTCAATCGATAATACAAGACGACGGCACCCGCGGCGCTCGGCAAGATCGGCCTAGGAACGAACACGGCCCGCATTCCTGGGTCGAGCTACCCTATCGATAAATGTTGTCGATACTCTCTCTCTCTCTCTCTCTCTCTTTCTCCATTTTTTCTGCCGCTCTTCTACAAATTAGCCTTCGCCGATTATTCCCTCGATTCGGTCAACCAGTCGTTCACGCGATGACGAGTCGGATTTCGGTCGGGTACTAGTCGTCTGGATGCTACTATCGAGCCCTGTTTGGTTGGGCGGTGAACACGATGCACCCTTTACCCGCCCTCGACTGTCCGTGTTACGGACGCAGGATATATCCTGTTCCTCGCTGGTTTATGACACGGCCTCAACCTCGCCCATGTTAATTGGCGAGGATCGATTTTCCTGGAAACGATTACACGGCCGCGGCCTCACGGTCGTTCGATCGCGCGTTCGGGATCCTGGTTTCGCGTTAGAGGCGAAGCGGTTACCTGGAAAACTTGCGACGATGGTCTCGCGAGGATTAGCCGTGGCAAACGATGGTCACGAGATGCGAGACATCGGTGGACGGACGGAGATGACGAAGATTAGGCGTCGCGACGATATCTCGCACAGGGTGTACCGCGCCGTCACCTTTCCAACGCCATTTGCGTGCGAAATGTAATAAAACCAGACGTAAAACGTTTTTGAACCTATGCAGAATACGCGAATGCGCTGACAGCGATATATCTACGTTTTCTCCTAGACGTGTAATATATGTTTATCGCGTTATACATACCTATATATATTGCTCTCTAATTGTATATAGATATAGGTACGTATATACGTGCATGTACAACGCGTTGCACGAAGCGGATGAATGAATGCTGTGAATAAAAGTAAGTAGGTTAACGAGAACGAGATCGTATGTTCCGAAAAACGCGATCTCGTTCTGTTTTTTCCTCCACGCTGACTCTGTTCTCTTCTTCTCGCTCTTCCCGAATCGCCCCCGTAAGCCATGGCTGGAAATACGGGATCGAAATGGCGCTATCCTCGAGACCAGGTCCCATGCGGGCCAAATTGTTAAATCGAATTCGAAACGAATCGAACGTTCGCCACTTGCACGGTACGACGTATGTACCTTTTCTCCGATCCTTTCGCCAACACAACGCGAACTGTGCCCTATTGTCGTTTTGTTATCTACACGCGAGCTATAATACTCCCAGGCCGGGGGAATAATCATACGTATCTAGTTTCTGGTTCGAATCAATGTTTGCAATTGTGCTACTTGGAAATGTACGGGCCTCCGTGGAAGCGTTTTATACGACGGCACGGAAACGGAGGAAAAGAACGCCTCACCTCCGGTTTTAACTTCTTTCCTCGTTATTAGATAACAATCGAGCACCGTAAGACATGCCTTCCTATCGCCACTGCTTTCAACCTGCCATGTACTCGCGTTTCTCGAATCATCGTTCCTTTCGTTCGTTTATACGAATCTCGCTCGTTTAATTTCGAGAGATCGATGCCTTTCGAGTGCCACCCACGTACTTCCGTTCTTGTCAAGATTCTTAATTGCCCCGCGCAGCCAATAAAAAGCATTTTCGTCCGTTTCTTCTCTTCTTCTATGACCTGTCTCGTCAACCTTTTATTTATATCACCCTCATCGCGACGTTGCGAGGCTGCTGCTTCGACGATGTCAGACCGAGACAAAACTATGCATTCGTGCGTCATCGGTTTGGAGTTGCGCTATGGAATCGTTGAATCGAAGTTGTACCAAGCGAGTTACGTGAAACGTGGATCACCGATGATTCACGATAGCGACTAGAGGTAAAATTTTCATTCATCCAGCAAACGGAGATATCTTTTGACTCGTTTTTCTGTTAACATTCGTGTAAAAGATCAAATCGTCAAGGATATTCTCGTGACATGCCGCTGGTTGTTTTACGATGCACTCTATTGCGATGTAATGTTTCATTCAGCGAAATTCATTAGGTACAATGACGATGAACATTTTCGACTTCCGTAGGTTCAGCGATGACCCGAGGGAGGATGTTGAAATGTACCATTTATCTCTTGCTTTTTCTTCACCGATAAAAGCACACATTACGTGTTCATGTATGTACGTGGTTATGATACATGCATAGGTAAAGTGCATATTCCTTACGTGCATATGCATACTCGAACGCTTATGGTATACGGAAACTGCTTTCAGTGCGCTAAGTGCACGAAGCGCACACGATAAAGCGTGTGTACTTTCCTGATTAGTTTAAGGTAACGTCCCCGTCTTTCAGGAGTGTACCGTGTAATCCATCTTGTAGCTGGTCGTATCGAGCGAAGAAAGTACCGCGGTGAAAATAGAAAGCGTGACTAACAATTGGCTATTAATCGGGAAACGCAGTAATCGACGATTAGCGTTCCTGTTGCCTCGTTTTCCAAATCGATCTGCCATATTAAATCTCAGAATTTCTCATCGCAACGTACGAAAGGACGAAACTTTAAAATTTGGGCTTAATTTGTCCATTTACGATATACTATTTCGTAATGACGTGACTTTACAAATGTCATCGATCATCGATGAACGTGTCAATTAATAAACCTCGTTCCAAAAGCAACCGCAAAAGACCCAAAATATGCTGATTCGAGAAGTTTAAGATTCACGGAAGAAGCGTAGCTTGACGAGCGTACGCTCATGACCTACTTCTCTTTCACGTTTACTTCATCGATCACGCTCGTATACTTTTTCTTTCTTTTTTTCTTCCTTTTTTCAACTAAACTTTTTCGCTTCTGCGGTCACGATCGTTCATGTCGTCCATCCTCGTGCTTTCGTCCAGCCTCTGACTCACCGTATTGGAAACGGCAATTCGCATTTCTACGTTATCGCCTTCTAGAGCAATGCATTGGAATAACCTCGACTTTTTTCCCTCTTTCCTCCTTACTTTCCACTTTTACCAGCTAATCGTCGTTCCTTGGCGTTATGCGGCTTAATGCGCGACCGGATGCAGCACCTGCCACATCGTTGCTCCTTCTCTTTAGGCGGTTGAGGTAGCTTCCACGGGAATCAACCGAAATGCATATACCTGGTACACATCTCTCGGCAAACCGTAGATCGGTCACGGTGAACGCAAAGCGAAACGGCTTAACGTTTCAGGATTTGCGTATATCGCGTCGACGATATTACGTATACGGACATACCTATATACCTGTGTATACGTGTATAGCTAAAACGGATAATATGTATTTCCCGAAGGACCTGTTGGCGATGTGCCAATCCTAAATGCATCCTCGCGTCGTCTTCATCGCAATGCCGACGCTCTATGGTGCAGAAACGAGAAAAGGCCTCTAGCGTTTCGCGGGAGCGCATCTCATTGATCCGTTTAAATCACGAGCATCCGGAGACGTATATGTGTCATCTCGAAAGTCAGATATCGCCGATATTTTTCGCAGGATCGGTCTAGTTTTTCCAGTAATCTCAGCTTGACCTCGACTTTAAAGCCGATATCGTTGAATACCGTCGAGAAGTGACATGGAATTCATTTTTATTCCACGATATCGATGCCGCAGGGATGCGTGCACGTAAGCAGCGTCTCGTACCGACGTTGTTAATCATTTTCATCGTCGACGAATCTGTTCCGACAGAGATTTCTGAAGGCCAGCGCAGCACAAATGCCGGGAATGTAGGTTGTGCACCTGTTACTCTTCGAAAGCGTTTAACAACCAAGCTTGTTTGAAAATATTAACGCAACTTTCAGTCGATTATATGCTTTTTAACCGTAGAACTCTGTGTTACTACGTTGGGGCCAGTCGCTAGCGAGTTTCACCCGGTACATTTTACTGTCTACATACTTTTCTAGTTGTTACTTTGTCATTTAGGCAGGCGACTTTCGCGTGAAACGCGATAAATTTAAACGTCGCGATACTTTCCTTAGGAATAATTACTAAGTCACTTGTATATGCAGGTGTGTATTATTACGTTGAAGAATAGTGCTTTGTTTGTCGCCTTCTGCGAGCCTTTCTGTGGCAGATACAATTTAAATTTTTATTTCGAGAAGTCAACTACGAGATAGCACGGTTGAGTTTCTTTCTGAAAAAAGGAGAGCCGTGAGTGCCGAAATTAGGAAAATAAATATTGTTTAGAAAGTATAAAATAAAGTGGTTCGAATTATTTCGATGCGTGACAGTCGTGTTAACATCGAGAGTCAAGTATAATTTTTATGGTCCATGGAGCATTCGACATTTCGTCACAACTGGTTTATACTGGATACAACTACACCCAGAAGTTGTTCGAAAGAAATCGAACGTTGAATCCAATTTCGATATCAAACAGTGAAAGGTTAACTACAATGATTGACAGATTGAGAAATACAGCGGTGTACATTAGTCCAGTGCTACTTTGTTAAGATAATGTTTTTCGTTTAAAAAGAAATTCAATATACCTTTCGAGGTTCAAATTCAAACGTGGAACTAAAGGATGCTTTTAGGAGTGAGTAATATTCCCAAACTTTGAGTTACATCCGTTGACTAATCTGCGCTTGGCACTCGTACGATTTACTTTATTTTCGTTCCACTGTTTACTCAATTGCTCGAATACAATGGGCATATGTGAATAATGATAATGTTATCTCTTGCATTCCTTTCGTTTGATTCATTTTCCCGTTATCTGTTGCCACGGCCTCTTACACCTAAAAAAACAAGCTCGAAGCACACGAAAAAGAAATAAAATAGGGGCGAAGAAATTTCTGTATTATTTTCATGATCCAGCGTGCAAAAACGCGTTATTATCGGGTAACAGCCATAAATTTATGTAACTCCATACACGTGTCTACTGACGCACGATACGTTACCTTTAGTACCGATAAATTCCGCATTTCGTTCGACGGTGAAAAATATCTCGCGACATCGTTCTCCATTTCGCATCAAACTTTTTACAAGGCGGATACACACGAGGAAAACAGCCATTTCGAAAGAACCGGAGAACACAAGAAACTCGGCAAACTCTGTATTTCTTCGTTCAACCAGGATCTATCGATCTCTCGCGACAGACGACACGCTGGAAAAAGAAGCGTCGAAAAGAAGAAAGGAAAATCCACGAGTTTCGTATACTGAGTCTGGTGTCGCTGTGTGTTTAATCTTTCACGGTAGACGGGGACAGTCGAGGTATACGTCGGAAAAGAAATAACACAAGGAACTCGTAAGACTCGTTGGAAAACCGGACAGCAGGACGGATACGTAACAGGCTGGGAACAATGACGGACAGATTTGGTCGTGGGATGGAACAAGGACGGCGAACGAACACGATCAGACTGTGAAACGAGCACAGAGAAGGGGGAAAGTCTTTGGATTTCGCTTAATCTTCGACGCGAAACACAGAGTGTACCCACGCGTTAGTAGCACGAGACTCGTCGACTGGTAGTGTCGTTTCCTTTCGCTTCTCGTCACGAGATATAAGCCGGTACGTTCGATTTGTCCTCCTTCTCTTTAATATTTCGTGAACGGCGGGTAATACGCCTCGAACGTTGGTAAATGTTACCGATCGCAATGCCAGTGGTCGCAACTAGATACAGTTCATATTTTCGACGCAAGGTGAGCGACTGGAAAGTTGCAGTCGATGAAAGTACGGTATTCGAGATCGCTGTCATCGTTCGAAAGGCCATCGATTTTGACACAGTAATTATCTACGACAACACGGAGAGGGAAAGTTAAAGGATTTCAGTGACCTTTCATTCAGAGTCGTTTTACCGTGCATCCGTTATTGTTGCGTTTCTACGTGCTCGTGTATACTTACATATGTGTAAATATCGATCCTAAGCGAGTGGAAAATCGAACGCGTCCCTGCTTCATCTTTTAATTATTCTGTCGTTACTTTGTTTACGTTCTTCGGACTATTTTTATACTTATCGTTGATAATTCGACCTATAATACGTAAATCTTGGTGTTCGTGTCTGTGAAAGTCGATACATCGATCAAATCGAACCTGCGTCGAAATGTATTCGTAACGTATTATGCGTATGACGTATTAAATCGATACGTTTGTTTTTGTTTATCTCTTCGAAAGAAACTTTTGTCAAGTAACGAACGATATAGCTACGGTAACGTTCGAGGAAATTCGCAGCCGCATTCAACATTGTTGTCAGTTAAAGCGCCACGAGAAATACATAGTGCCATTCCGTTTACCGGACATGAAACGCGTTCCACGCGCGTTCGTTACAAATTTTCGTCGAGTTGATTTCGCGGAACGTCACGGAACGTCACGAAACGTTACGGAACGCTACGGAACGCTACGGAACGATCGAGTTCTAGGACGACGTGCCGTAAGAATTCCGACTCGATGCCTCGAGTCGCCAAGCAAGGTCATATTGGAAATTACACTTGCAGTCTGTAATTATACATTACTCGGCCGTGTTTACGACCGCCTTTGTACAAAGACGCATTCACGGTTTCTACAACGAGCGTGCCATCCTTTCCCCGGCATTCAGGCAATTTCACCACTCGCATTCTTTTCATTCGTATACCAGCAACGAACGGACGTTACAAAAACCGTGGTCGATTAAAGGGGAATAATTATCGTCAGTTAAATGGTTCGTCTTGCTTTTTCCCTTATTTTTTTGCTACGTCTTCCTCTCTATCCACCCTCCCCAATTTCAATCTTTTTTCTTTTCATTTTTCTCTCTTTGTCTTTTTTTCTCATTTTCTTTCGTCCTAGAAACGACGAACGATTTTCTTTTCGCGCCGTTGAAATCGGTCAGGTGAACCGAGAGGGGCATTGCGCAACTTTAATGTAAGATAGTTTGACGAATAAGCAGGACTTAAATACCAATTATTCCGTATCAGATAGCAGCGATGTACGTCGACAGCGTACACCCGAGGGCAATTTGTCTGTTTCGTTACAACGCTCGAAGCACGAATTAAATTCCGTAATCCCGTCGTACGGTTTCCTTTTACGATACGTTGTCACGGATATATCTTTATAACACTTAAGCCTTTTATAACGTAATTGTACGTTACGATATAAGAATTTTTCTAACTCGAGTCTTTTTTTCTCTGTTTCCACAGGTTGACCTAGTGTAATACCGTCGTCTTACAGTGAGTCGGAAAGTATCCACACGATCAGAGGAAGGACGTGGCTCCTCGGAACTCGTGATACGTCAGTGATCGTATCGCGGTGGAAATTCCACTCGTTCCTTCGTTTACGTCCGTATCGTTCGCGCGTTTTACCTTCTCCACCCTTCTGGTCACGTGGTCGAACGTTAGTCGACCCGTTACAGAAACGGCCATTGTCTCTGCCAAATTGCAGGAACCCCGAGTGGCGAGTGGTCTCGCGGCTCGAGAAATCGGGACACGAGAAACGTCGTGGCGTGATAATATCATCGTCGAGCACGATGGCTTGCGAATTCTTTAAGGTGAGTCGAGAATTTAAGCAGAGAAAGAAAAAAATAAATGAGATGAAAGAAACACATCATTGTTCATAGTTCGTGCACGTAAGCGCTTGCCAATTTACCGGCAGTAATATTTAATAGTCAGCTAATTGTTTCGTAATTACCGGATATACCTGTACCTACATACTTCTCGAGATTACCAGATTACTTGTTACGAGATTACGGTGTTAATTGATCGAGATGAGATCGCGGCTCAATGATTCCGTAATCGTTGTAGCAGGATAGAATACGAGGATATGATGGCATACCTCTCTCGCGGCTACGTACACAATTTCTTTCGCTTCTGTATCACTAAACGCTTCGAAGTGCAGTGCACGATTTTCGATCATCGATTCTGTGTTCACTTATTCATATTTTTACCCTTATGTTTTACGAACAACGAATTATACAGAATGATTCTCGATACTGGAAACGGCGTGCACGTCTGTCGAGCGATTAAGAAGGGAGAGAGAAAAGAAGAAATCGATACTGTCGAGGTTCGTTTCGGTCCTGCCATTCAGTCACGATACTTTTTCGTCGTTCGATTTATGTAAATCATTCTCGAATCGCTATAGTCGTAAAGAACAGAGAACGGGAAAACTCATTTGGCCAGACGAACCGTGTTATTTCAGATGTGGAATTCCGCATTGGACGCGAACTCGAATTTGCTTAATGACACCGAACGATATTAATAATGCTCGTTACTGTGGTACTTTAATCGTCGCCGGGAGACGAGCCGATGCATGCACGAAGCCACAGCTTAATTACTGCAGCACGATCTTGCAGTAACTGCCTCATCGTTTCCAATTTCACGCGTACATCGGCTGGAATGGAAATTCATAAGCTTCGTTTCGTCGGTATCGACCGTTCGAAAGTCATCGTGGAATACCACGAGTAGAATTTCGTTTCTATCCGAGTTGCGTTTTGAAAAGTACGTATCAGTGTGGGGTTGGTTCGAAAGCATCGGTCGATTCTTCGCATTCGAGTTTCGTTTCTCTATCTACGGCTGTACTTTCGGGCGAAAGTTCGTTGTCAGGGAAGTTGCTCGGGCTTAGCTTTGCGCGCCCATAACCTATGGGCAACTTTGCGTGAATTAATCAACGTGCCTCCCCGTTCTGGCTGCTGTCAGACTTTCAGCGAATTGACACGAGAATCGTTCTGATTAATTTGCAATGAACAGTTATGGACTCCTACGTGGGTCTGACTGCACGTTAAAGCTGGATCGTCAGGGAACACGGTAACGTGGGATCACGCGTAACACGTTCACCGTCGCTTTTCCTATTCTCGATCAGACGTTTTCTTTGTTCTTTTTCTTCTTGTTGTTACATAATTTTTGTTCGAATCCGCTTCCTGCGTGGCTGAATGACATTACCACTTGCGCACTCGTATCCACGCTTGTAATGTGGCGTGCCACATAGTAAAAAGCAAAAAAAAAAAAGAAAAATAAACGGAGAAAAGAAATATGCAAAGAAAAATGAAAATCTACTTCCACTGTGATATCGCATATGGTTCTCTATACGATGCGATAGCAAAGATATTCGTTTTCAAAAAATTCGCCCGAAAAAAAGAAAAAAAAAAAAATGTAAAAACGATAATAACACGTCAAACGCACCATAAATCGCTGCTGTGCAAACTCTAGACGAAGCTTATCAATCAATCTAGAATACATAAAATAACGCAAACACATGAACGAAACCACAACGAACGAGAAACGACAAAACAAAAAAGAAATTTTATCGCTCGTTGCTCTTAGTATTCCTCGGAAAAGCAGCATCGGGTGGTCTTTAGTCAACACAGCCGAGGAAGACGTTGAAGGGGACGATGATGTCGATGTTGTATAAATTCTTCTCTCTGTGTCTGTGTCCTGGCGTGTAGCTCAAACGATGGCCGATTCACGCGGCTTCAAGCCAATAAACCAGTTGTGGCAGAGCGCGGCAGTGTCGACGGACCCGGATTCGGAGTGCCTCTACGAAGAGATCTCGGGCCTTTCGGGGTCCCAGGATACGGAACCAGGGCCGGCTGGTGCCGCCGTCGGGGAGGAGGAGGACGAGGAGGGGGAGGAAAGAGAGGGAGGCTCGATTTCGGTGCACAGGTCGGCGGTAGCAGCTGGTGGAGGCAAAGTAAAGGAAGCGAGAAAAACGCCGCCAGCAGCAACGCCGGCACGGGCGGACGCAAAAGTAGCAAAAGTGTGGGAACTAGCGCGAGATCGCGCAGCAGATCGGCCGATCGGCCATCGAGCGGACGTCAGGACATCATCAGGGTGGAGGAGGAGCAGTATGCCTCACGCAGAAGTTACGTGGAGTCCGGTACAGGCGCCGTACTGCCGCCTCCTGTCACCGGCCTCAAGCTGACCAGGGGGCGTCCAACCAGCACCGTCGCCCGCTATTTGCACTCGGCCTCCACCAACACCGGTCACTATCACCATCATCATCACGGGCTGCACGGACAATATCCAGCCGGCAGCACCGGTAGGCCGACCGGCAGGCATCACCAGCATCATCACCCAAGCCGCGGCTCGTTCAGTAATGAGACGCAGGAAGAGGTACAGGAGGACGATGAAGCCACTCTACGGGAGTTGCTTGTAAGGTACGTTTCCCCGACGTACCCACGATACATACCTCTCTCTTATACTATATACCTTAACGTTTTCTGTGAAACACCTCCACGCGTCTTTTGGATCGATATTATCGCAATAACGCGGCTCTGTTATATATACGACGTACTATTAGTGTACGAGCTTCGCGATCAGAGTTCGGACCTCGAGCGACACTGCTACCACGGAAAGGGAGAGTTTACGTTTCAGAATAAATGATACACGAATACAAATAATTTGCCGAAGACGTTGTCACATGGGCGTCGCCACCGACATCTCTGAGAATTATCTGGATTGTTTGGATGTTACCGTTTTCCAGCCCATTCGTTTCTTCAAGCTAGATTTATCGATTCGTTTGAGTTTCTTTTTTTCTTTTTTTTTCTCTCTCTCTCTCTTTCTCTCTACACATATATACATCGAATTTTTACGTGTACGAACTACGTGGAGGATTTTTCCTTTTTCGCCCCCGTTACGAAATCAGAGATCGAAGAGATCCATTCGATTCGCGAAAAGACACGTTCGTTTACGTTACGAGAAAGTGGTACATGTTTCATGTCGTTAAATTCGATCGTGAACTTTTAATCTTGGCGAATCCTGCGGGCGACGAATGTCTCGAAACATTTTTATGTCCGACTTCATAGTTTAGCGCCTCTCTTCTTAGGATCCTGTATTAATATTCCGTAGTGATCTCTCTCTCTCTCTCTCTCTCTTTCTCTCTCTCTTTCTCTCTCTCTCTAGGCTCTTCTATAGAATTATTATTATTATGTAACGATCTGTTGTTTGTTTCTTCAGCGATTAAAACGTAGCATAATTACTCTTTAGCGATCCTGCGTTTTAACTCGTTCCGACCGTAGTTAATCGAACTTTGACAATTTTTCAAATATCATTCCTTTTCTTTTCGAATAAAAGTCTTTCGAAGTAACTTTAGCTTAGTGCCACGGCAGTTCAGTAGAACAACGTATATAAGCTCTTAAGACTTGCATACCAATTAAGAGAACACTTCTCGCTCTCTATTATTCGCCCTGAAGTACCCAAATCGATAGCACTTACTTATCGATCATAAACTCTCTCGTAGACAAGAATTACTATCCAACGAACCTTTTCCACCGACATTGTTCTTTTCAATGTCTGACAATCTTGCGATGTTCTCTAAACGCATCCAGGTAATTCCCGGCCTAAGTGGCGGTGCCTCGTTCACCTGAGTTACAATTGAACGGAGAGAAAAAATAAAATGAAAAAAACGAAGTAGAAGTAGAAAAGAAAGAGAAAAAGTAAAAAGAAAGTAAAAAAGAGGCAAACGAATCTAAAATGAAAAAAAAAAATAATAATAAAATGAAATAAAAAAAAAAGAAACAGACGTTTTCCCTGCTTATCATTTTACATAGACTCTTTATGTATCAGAGAATGCAATGCAAGGCTTTGTGCCGTGCCATTTATCATTTATACATAAATCACACTCGCTCTAGTCCTATTCTTGTACATACTACACACCCTTGGTCATAAACAGTAATATCGAGACACCGATGATACGTTGTTATACGGTTTTACATGAACTCTTTTGGCTGCGGCGCTCGCAGGCTTACCACTTATTGCTCATATTCCATTCGATGTCATGTCACTTTTCTCGAAGTCAGGTACACAAATAAGTGCGCAAACAGCACCGAAACGATAACGGAGAATATCGAAACGGGACAAAGGAAAACGGGGGTAGCAAGCGAATGCACCGGCAAACGCGAATAGTTTGTGAATCACACGCACGGCATAGTATACGAGCGTTTCTCACCGATCATTGTCTAAACACGATGGTTGTTGTTTGGAGCACTATAATGGAATTCACGTGAAAACCAACTGAATTTTCGTCCGTGCTAGGACGCAGATACGTGTACGACGTGTGTGTTTCCCATAACGGCGCCAGATACGATCATTTCCTTGGCATCGTTCTAATCGATACACTCATATATCGTTACATCGATGTGCCACCAATTGTGACTTATTTGTGTGCGTGCCTCCTGTTATTTATCACTATCATGAGATCATGCTAATTTTTGTCAATTATTTTGCCGATCGATCGTTCCGCATATATAAAGTGATGGGCCCATTCAAATTGCAAGCTCGCTTGTGGACGCGGGCGACTAGGCAGGGGTGAGTAAGCTGGCGGCGCGTCGCATGACGATGCGCGAGGAAAAGAATGAAAAATGAAAAAAAAAAAAAAAAAAAAAAAAAGTAATAAAATAAAAATAAAATTTAGAAAAGAAAGACGAAATGTCTTCACACGTGACGAACCCGTCCTTTAGGAGAATCGGACGTCACGTGACTAATTCGAGCGAATATACCATTATATGACATGATTTTGACTGAACCACGACTGTGTTTCCAAACTAGGTAAAGTTTTACAGAGTGAGTGAGATAAGAGGCAGGGGCGGGCGTCGTCGGCCTTTAAACCCCCCGCCACACGTTACCCCTCCACCTTTGGTTGTGGACCCACTTGACAACAAGCTGTGCAATCGTTCAGAGTCAATTGATTGGATTTGGTGGATAATCCAACGTACGTACATATGTCGTGAACAAAGCAAAGAACAAATAGATCTGTGAGAATAAGACGAAATACTGAATCAAGAGGAGTGAGTGGGGAGGCATAGAGGCTACTGTAGTTTCGGAACACAGCCATGGTCTCCCTACCTCCCAGGTACATGGCAACATCATCACTGCTCTTTCTTTCTCTATCTCTTTCTATCTGTCTATTTACTTATCTATTTATCATTTATTTTTCGATCCCTCTTCTTTATTATCTCCGTGTACCTTTTGATCATTCCTATACGAGTTTCTTTCTTTCTCTTTTATTAAGTTTTCGATTTATCACGCGGGTCATACGTCCCCCCCCCCTCTCTCTCTCTCTCTCTCTCTCTCTCTCTCTCTCTCTCTTTCTCTCCTTCCACTACGGCTCATGTGTTCATTCATTTTTCACTATTCACCTGTCACTCGACGTGCCTTGCGTAAATTTTCTCTCTTTTTTCACTCTGTCACATACTCACAGACACACAGACACACACACATACATACACTCACTTTCTCTCTCTCTCTTTCTTTCTTTCTCTCACTTTCTTTCTCTGTCTCTTGATTTCTTTTTCTGTCTTTCTCGCTCTATTTTTCGTTTTCCTCTTTGGTTTTCTTCCCCGATTAAAACCACCTTTCTGCTTGGCTGTGCACATCGATCGATAAGTTTGCTAAATCTCCTTCGATCGAGAGATTTCTGATTCGTTCATCATGATCTATGCGTATATTATTTATTCATGTCTACATGCAACGTTCAAACGATGAAACCGTGCATTGAATCATATTTTTTACCCACTTGCACATTCCCGCATCGTGTCAGTAGAGATCACGCTTCGCGTGTGCCGAAGCTCTCGCGTGTTTATGGGGAAAACGGTCGTGATATTGAAAAGAACAGAAAAACGAAAAAAAGCAAAAAAAGCAAAAAAAAAAAAAAAAAAGAAAAAATGTAAAAAAAAAAAAAAAAAAAAAAAAAAAAAAAAAAAAAAAAAAAAAAAAAAAAAAAAAAAAAAAAAAAAAAAAGAAAAAAAAAAAAAAAAAAGAAAAAATGTAGATAAATAAATAAATAAAGTAATACTAGGACCAAAGGATGAAATGTTTTTCGTTGCAAAATTCGATCGATTGTTCAAAACTCGCGGGGCGTTTTTACACTAACGGGGACTATAGTTTTCATCTCTCACCTTCACAAACTTCCATCTAATGTGCACAGCTCTAACAACTATGTATATATATATAATATATATATATATTTAAATATATATATATCACCGTAGTGTTTCTCACCTTGACACTCACCCACACACAGTTTAGACGTGCTTTTAGTGGCGTTTGTACGTTGTGCTATTTTTCAATTTAATATATTTCTATGTTCGTATATACATAGACAGAATATGATATATATATAATACATATATATGTGTCTGTATATCTCTGTTTACACGCTACTCGTATACCCAACGTTTCCTTAGCTGCCGAGCTACCGCTGGCTCGCTGAGATTTAAAGCACGAGAGAAGAACATGGTGTACACGATACGCCGATTGTGTAATATCTTTTTTCCCATCGTGATCGGTATCACATTGTCTTCTCGCGTACGTAGATTAAAGACAAAGAAAAAAGAAAAAAAAAAATAGTAGATAGAGATAAAACGAAATGTGAGCGAAAGAGCGAACACACCCCGGTGCAGTAAGCGTACGCTACTGAAGGCTCGGCAGTTTTCGCGCGGAGGTAGTTGGACTTCTGTTTAGGGGACTAGGCATAGTTAGCCTTGATCGTGTCTAGTGTGTCAATGTGCTCGACAATGTCGATTTGTTTTCCCGGGCGAGCCAGCGAGATTCACGTGAGGGTATGTGTGTGTGGGCAGTCTGCAGAAACAGGTCAGCGTTATGAGTATGAACTTGAGTGCCAAGCTGGACGAGCTGCAGCGGGGTGACCGCCAGCTGGAGACCACCGTCGCCCTCTGCGAGATCCGCACGCAGCTGCAGGAACTCACCAAGAGCGTAGAGTCTTGCCAGAGCGAGGTCAGCGAGGTCAAACGGGACATGGTCGCGATCAAGGTACTGTCGATCTTCGTTCAACGCTATCGAGTCGCTTCCATGCCCTGAAATCTCTTAATTAGAGCTCGAACACCGCGAATGCCCGTCGACTTTTCTAGCGTAGTCGTGAAAAAATGAAAAGCAAATGTAAAAAAACGAAAAAAAAGGAAGAAAACTATGTCGAGAAAAAGCGCGCGAGAAAAGAAAAAGGAAGGAATTGGTCATTTTTCCACTTTGAATGTTATTCGCTCGGTGAATATGTCACGTTTCCCTTAAAAATGAATTTTTCTCTCGAAAAAGGATGTTTTCTCTTAAATCGTTCTAGCGTATCGACATGTTGAGGTTAAAACTTTCTAAATCGTATTTCCTAATGTGTTACGCAGCATGAACTAGATACGGTACAGCAGGTGAAAGAAGAAATAGAGGAATTACGAGAATACGTGGATCGATTAGAAGAACATTCTCATCGACGGAAACTTAGACTTTTGGAGCAGGTGACACTTGATCTCTACGATCAGAAAAATTCTTATTTTTTCGGTGTGCTATTTTATTTTACGTACCGAGAGAAGCTCGGTATTGCTTTGAATGACTGTTTATTTGTATAAACTATCATCATCAGCATCATCATCATCACCGCCGTCATCATCGTTATCATCATCATAATTGTATTTGATTTCTTGCGTGATGTAAATATCGTGTTACAGTTGTTCCGTTTTGGTTTTGTTTTATGCATCTCGTTGTACCTGTGCACGATGACCATTTGTTCTAGCGTATGATTTATATAGCTGACGAAGTGTTTTTTAATAAATCATTATGATATTGTTCGGCGTAGTTTTATTTCACCCTTCATCGTCGTTTCTGCCTCATTCGCCTGTTATATGATTTTATTTTCAGTAGAACACGCGCCCATTGATTATTTTATTTCAGGCAGCTATTGTTTTTTCAATTTTCGTTCAAACAAATATTTGTTTCACTTTTCATATCATCCGATATTCAATAATCTATTCGATACTTTCAGGGGCTAACACTTTTCCTGTCGTATGCAATACTGGCAGCAGTTTTAGGAATGTTGCAGTTTGGATACAATACTGGAGTTATTAATGCGCCGGAAGTGGTATGTTGGTTTTTTAAAAAAATGAAGAAATATACGTTTCCGTCAGAATATCTTCTTAATTAGAGAATAGCTCGTTTGCAAATACTTAAGTTAGGCTAAATAAATGGATTTTATATGGCAAAAACATTTATCCGATACGTGGTTTATTCGTTTCAGAATATTGAAAATTTTATGAAAGACGTGTACAAGGATAGATATGGAGAAGACATTTCAGACGATTCCGTGAAGAAATTGTATTCCGTGGCCGTAAGCATATTTGCGATTGGTGGTATGCTAGGTGGTTTTAGCGGAGGGATAATTGCCAACAGATTTGGCAGGTTTGTACCACACTTTTGCAATTTCATTTGCGAGTAATTTCGCTGGGGCTTCCTACGCGCCAGACGTATTCATCGATATAGCGCGTAAACAGTACCTATCGATATTAAAGTTCGCATCGTGCAAACGTATAGCATGATCAGGTAATCAGGTGATCCGATCGATTATGTTTGACCGCTCATGTTTCTTTTTTCTTTCCATTGGCACACAGAAAGGGGGGCTTACTGCTAAACAACGTGCTGGGCATCGTGGGGGCGTGCCTGATGGGTTGTACAAAGATTGCTCACTCGTACGAAATGTTATTCTTTGGACGGTTCATCATCGGTGTCAATTGTGGCTTAAACACCTCGCTGGTTCCCATGTACATATCGGAGATAGCACCACTGAACCTGAGAGGCGGCCTAGGCACGGTGAACCAGCTCGCTGTTACGGTGGGCCTCCTGGTCTCCCAGGTGCTGGGCATCGAGCAAATCCTTGGAACAAACGAGGGTTGGCCAGTTCTCTTAGGGCTCGCTATCTGCCCTGCCATTCTACAGTTATTGCTGCTTCCAGTTTGTCCCGAATCTCCAAGGTAGCGACACCAATCGTGTGGTATAAAGAAAAATCTTTCCAACTTATCGCTAAGGCTCTTCTATCGGTAGAGAGTAGCTACTTAGAGTTTCACAGTAGTAGTAATTCGTTCATTTTAAACGATCGTCCTTCCCGCTACTTCTCTTCTCGCTGACGATTACAGCTTTTCTCTTTTGATCCTCTGCTCTAGATATTTGCTCATTACCAAACAGTGGGAGGAAGAAGCCCGTAAAGCTTTGAGGAGGTTGAGGGCCAGTAACCAAGTGGAAGAAGACATCGAAGAAATGAGAGCCGAAGAACGAGCTCAACAAGCCGAGTCTAGAATATCGATGACAGAGCTCATATGTAGCCCGACTTTGAGAGCACCTCTCGTTATCGGTGTGGTTATGCAACTTTCCCAACAGCTTTCAGGCATTAACGCTGTAAGTAGCGTAGCCCATAAATTTCGTGTACATTATCGCCTCTATGCGCCAAGTTCGAATTCGCTCGGGCACTTGTGCCGTTTAACTTCCGAAACACGATTCATTCGCGAAAGAGGATGTAATAACACGTGAAATTGCTCTGTGTGTTTCAGGTGTTTTACTATTCGACAAATTTGTTCACTAGTTCTGGTTTGACAGAGGAGAGTGCCAAGTTTGCAACCATTGGCATAGGTGCCATTATGGTTTGTATGACGTTAGTATCCATCCCGCTTATGGATAGAACAGGAAGACGTACACTGCACTTATACGGTCTTGGTGGCATGTTTATCTTTTCAATATTCATCACAATTTCTTTTCTTATAAAGGTAAGTTTAAATTTTGGGGGTCTTTCGCTTAACTATGCTACGTACCGTAATATCGATGTTAACCAAGTAAACGTGTAACGTCTGTCATTTCGAAGTGTCCGTACCTTATAGATTCTAAGCGTATAATCGTGCAACAGTGTAACGATGATAGGATCTTGCAATTAAATTATTCGCGCGATAAAAATCAAGTAGAAAGTACTTATCAGCTTTCGCTAAAAGCTAAAGAGAACCAAGTTTTTTTTATCACCGAGAAAGATTGTTTCGTTGAACGTAGAAAACCGATGAAAATCAAGATCTCTTAGGACATTAATTACGCCACAGAGAACGTGGATTGTATATAGCTGTCTCTCTTTGTGCTTTGTCACTTCATGCACCTTGGCGAAAGGTGTATCTAACACTTTGTTCACAGCTGGAGTGCAGCACTGCACCGACAGTGAGAATTATCACCACTTTACGTATATAAATATGCATTCGAGAACTCATTTTAATTTCTCCCGACCATTCATGTAACTTGTAAGATCTATCCTAACTCCTGCATGTTATTATTCATTTGCATTTTAGAGAATACCGATATTCAGTGTATTGACACATAACTAACAGTTCTTGATCAAAAATAACATTATTATTTATATTTATATAAACGTGAGCATATCCAAAGTGAGAATCAATATTTTTGGAAATTCTAAATGTGTCAGATACCTAAGATGCATGCAGTTTCATTTATTTGCTTAGGCTTTAATAATTGTGCTTCTTATAAACCCTGTCACCATCCATACCCTATCCCATCCCCTTTTCACAAACGGCCTCTTTCGTGACTGCCTGGAGGAGACATTTACGCCCTTTATTATTAGTCTATATTCCGGCTCAAACCTGTCACCCTTTTCCGCATAATTGGATCAAAAGTAATATTTATCGACTTTCCGATCTCGTATCTTTTGCATCCGATTTACGACGCGAAATAAATTTATTTCTGAATGCTAAACATGTAGCACTATTTATTGCTTCCTTCGCAACGCTATACCTTATTGTCGCGTGTTACTATTTCTATATGGAATAGAAAATACAAGTCGTAGAGAAGAATTAGAAGATCCAGTTCACCGGAATTTTCCGCGGCGATCGTCGCGATCTATCGCGATAATACCTCGCGTATGTATACCTTGCTCGGGTAAATTGCGTGAACGTTTGTATGTCTGGCGCGTAACTACTCACACGTTTATGTTCTCCAAAGTCTAGAAGCAACGTGTCCTAATTAATCCTTAGGTATAAAATGGCCAGTCATATCGCTTGAACGCTTGAACAGGAAAATGTTACTGTACATAATAACAGAGCACGTTACGCATTGTCGCAATCGCATCATCGCCTTAAACACAGGGTTGAGCTGCACACTGCATGCCGTTTATTATTCAGTTCTCTTCGTTGAGTTCCGTAGGTCTTACGATTTTTTTCTCCTGAGAGAGACTCCTCCGGCTGCTCAGGAAAGAAGAACACGATTCTACTGCCTGATAGGAGTTTTTCGGTTATGTGCAGGAAATGATTGACTGGATGTCCTATCTATCGGTCGTGTCCACGCTCGGCTTCGTGGTATTCTTTGCTGTCGGGCCTGGCTCCATCCCGTGGATGATCACAGCCGAACTATTCTCGCAAGGTCCTAGACCTGCTGCCATGTCTATCGCGGTTCTTGTCAATTGGATGGCTAATTTTTTGGTTGGCATCGGTTTTCCAAGTATGAAGGTAAGATTGCAAATTTTCCCATGTTTGAATGCGAAAGAAGCAAATTTCACTCGCGATCGCGGGTTTTCTTTCTTTCCAAAGGTTCTCTGTACCTTGAAACGGAGACAAAAGACACTTTCATGCGGGAGAACACGGTTGACATTTGCTATTTTTACGTTGACCCCTTGTTTTCGTGTGTTACAGACTAGCCTTGAAAACTACACGTTCCTACCATTCAGTGCATTGCTAGCCATCTTCTGGATCTTCACGTACAAGAAGGTTCCTGAGACCAAGAATAAAACATTCGAAGAAATTCTAGCTTTATTCAGGCATGGTAATGACAGGTACGCAATAAATAAGCCACTTAATACCATTCCTAATACGTATAGCAAATCATTAGATAGATAATCTTCTGTTTCCAAGCCTTTTTCTTTTCGCTAATTTTCAACGATCTTTCTTACACCTATTATAAGTATTATCCTGTATGTACCATGGCTCTATCAGAAGACGGCTTGTTCGTTTCCATTTTGCCTCTTTTCGTTTTCATTTTGATTTCTTGTCGAAGCGTGAACAAGATCTAAGCAACAAAAGACTTTGTATCAATGTTTTATTACACGTGTCGATCTGTTAACGATAAACGCGGAACGAATTATTTCGTTTTCTCTCGGAGAACGATTCGTATTCTGTGCATTCGATGCATGATACACTGTTATCATATCCGTCCACGCATCCGCCCGTCTCTACCTTAAAACGAAGCGTCAACTATGTACGTAACAGGTGACTTCTTAATTGTTATTCGAATTTAACAGAAAGAGACAGAAAAATATCGCAAAAATGGAAAAGGAAAGGAAATGCACGCCTTTAATTCACATTCGGCAATCGATACGATATTTATACGTACATACATAGAAACGTTCGTCGTGCGAAAAGTAGATGAAATAATTGTATACGATTAATCGAGTAGATAGCATAACGAACACGAAACGCTTGTTCGAAACTCGTTGACGAAGATAAAAAGAAGAAAAAGAAAAAGAAAAAAAAAAGGAAAGATAAGAGAAAAATACGAGCGCAGTAATTATCTTAAAATGAATCGAATCACGCATATGATATTGCACAGTATTATGCTATATCGTACACTCGAAGATCTGTATGAGCTTCTTTTAACCAACAATTTCGCAACAATACTGTGAACTTCATTAATTATTATTGTTGTTGTTATTATTATATCGAGCATATCGTTGCACAATTTCTCTAATTATTACTTTTTATGCATTACTTAGATAAAACATGACGTTGAAACTGCGTAACCTTACGAAAATAATTGAGGCGCGCTGTCAATTTGGTAGGACACTAAGACCACTCTACGCGTCCGTATGTGTATCGACGCCTAACCGAGGCTACATTACGAATTCAGCTGTGATAAAAGAAAAAGAAAAAAGAAAAGAAAACAAAAAAAAAATGAGAAAATTCACATTTACGAGGAAAACAAAACTTGGAAGCGGTATCGATTGACTCGTACGCGTGCTTACACGTCGCTGAATTGTATCCGGAGTATACACAGGGAAAGTCAAATAACATTTTCGTGAAGTACTCGATTAAATTTCGCGTATTACCATTCGATCGTGAACAGCGTTACCATTTAAATGCTACGAAAATGAATACACGAATACCCGTCGTTTGAGATGTATTAGAGTTTCGAGATTCGATTGCAAATAAGACGAGAAGTTAATTCCGTATCGTAACGTAGGGGAGTAAACAGAAAATATTTGAGATTATATTATGTGTATGATATCATGAAACGTTCATGGTGATTGTCGCATGGTTGTATAGTAACAGTTTATTGTTCATATCATATAGTAGTATAGCCGACAAAATTTTCTCGGCAATTGACGTTACACCGATCAAAGTCTTTCTTGTAATATACAGAAGGTACAACATCGTTCTCGTAGATTCGCGTGTTCTTTATTGATAGATATTTTTGTTCGCCGATGAATATCATCTATCCAATGATTTCTTTCGTTCTCGTTGTTTCCTTGTCGTTGTCCCTGATGTTTGAAAAGTTGAAAAATGTGGTCAAAGCAATTCGAGCCGATTTAACGTGGTCGAAGCTACGATCGTTTGTTTTACCTTCAGGTTGTGATTTATTTGAAATTTCCGTAATTATTATGGATATTCATTTGTAAAACGTACTGAGCTTGAAGCTTTATAGTCTTATTGTTACGTATTTCCCAAGGCCAAATGGATATTATTATATTTATTTGTTTAGCATATTGTATATGTATTATTTGAATAAATCGTTATTTAATGGTTCTGGTAAATTCATTAAGTTCTGAAACTACCGTATTTTTTACGATGACAATAATTATGTTCTACATATCGTAATTGTGCTTTCTATGTTATTTGGAGCAGGAGCAGCTTGCGGGACAGCAGACTTTATGGGTGAGTCAGACAATACATTCCCTGTTACTGTGGTGGCTTTGTTACAATATACCATATATGAATTTCTAAAGATTATTTAACTGCATGAAAATCGATTATTAAAGACACCACTAGTCGTCTTTAAAGAAAGGATTATTTTTTAGCGATCATCTATTATACATCTTTCATTTATGCCAAGCCATTCGAATACAGTCGCCTATAGACGTTATCTATATTATATTTGTTACACAATTTTCATTTGTACGAAGGTGAGACTTTTAATGTGCGTGAAATTCGAGCTCAGTTTATCCTCTCGATCATTGCTTCTGCAAGCGAAAAATAATCCTGCCCCTGCCTATTTAAATGACTACCATTAACTTCGGTCTAACAGCCTGGCATGTTGAAACATCTTTACTTACTATCAGCTCATGTGAGTTTCCATCTCATGCGCTATACCAGTCAGGCTAATTAATCGTAAAAGCGAGAACAAAAACATAGATTGCATGAATAACTCGTTTACGACAAATTGTAATTTTTCGTTTTTCTTTTGCGAAGATACATTTCACAGTTTCTAATAGTTCTTCAGGGCTATTATGTGATTAATACCAAATGCTTTTAGCGATCACGTGTGAGAATAAAAGAAACGAAAGAAAGTGCAATTCCTAATGACTTGTTGGTAAGGTTTGCTATACATAACAGCCCCGACTACTTGATTCCCTCCTGGAGCCTTGTGTTTTACAGCATGCTCCTCTTTAGTCTACCAATACCCGATAAATGTTCGACGACAGATCAGTCTTGGAATAATTTTCATGTCGATAGTTGGCACGAGTTTATGGCGCTGTACTGTGCGATTGCATGTTAGTGCTTACATTACTGTTTGGCGTACAAATCATTTCTCAGTTGTATACAAAGTGATATAGACATATTTTACTTCGATAGGCAAACGCAGCAAGAGCCGCTTTGCATAATCTCTTATCATCGTTCGCGCAAAACAAAAAGCAGTAGAAAAAAAGACTGAAAATTGGTAAAAGAAAAAATTTAAAAAAAAAAGAGAAAGAAGGGAAATGTTAACGTGAAACGTGGAAACAATTTCGCGTTCACGTTCCCTTGTTTGATCAGTGCAGCTCTTGATAAACTCGCAAGCTACGCAATTATTTTCTTTTTTTTCTTTTTTCTTTGACTTTTGTCCCCTTTGTTTCTGTTATGAATTACGCTAAAACAAGGTTTTGCCGAAACATTCGATGAATCGTTAACAGCTTTTATACATATACATATATACATATGAATGAATTCTAATCGATAGTCGATCTATGGTTGCTTATGATTTAGTGAAATTTTATTAAATTTCTTCGTTTATAACAGCCGTACGCTAGATGATAAACGACATAGAATTAGTATGAAAAGCCATTTTCTTCTTGTCTTTTATGATCGAATGAGTGCTACTTATCAATTTATGATTGTGTATGTTTAACTTTTACTGTGTCAGTAAACGCATTTATGTGATCATCAGTATTATATATACATATACATATATCCATTTATATTTATAAACTGCTTAGGTAAATTATGGTAACGGGTCAATGACATAACGTGAAGGAATTTCACCATCACCCACACGATTGTTCACCGTTCTTTCAATCGTAACAAATATATACAGCTTGTACCATTACGCCATTTAACATTAACATTTAATAACACTACGGTTGTCAAATCTCGAGCAAGCTGTATATCTAACTCGTTGACAAAATTTCCATCGAGATGATTCCTATTGAGAAGAAACCAGTCTCTATAGTTCAAAAAAGGAGACTGATTTTTGCAACATTAGGAATCACTTGTTCTCAAAGTACGTATCCTTCGATACAGTACAGACTCTTGTTTCTTTCTCGCTTCTTTAACACATCTCTGCTGGAGAACTCTATGAATTATTCCCAAGACGGAAGTAGTAGTAGTAGATAACACGACTTGTCTCTGCGGTACAAAATGGGTTACTTCGTATCGGATTTATCGTCAGACGACAGCTAATCAGGCTGCTATGTCGTTGCGTGTGATAAATCGAAGCGAGTGTTCCTCGAAATTACGAGGATACGCTGTTTAAAAATCTCGAACGACCCCCTTTTTTTTCCTTTTTTTTTTTCTTTCTTTTTTTTTTTTTAATTCTCACGACACTAAGATACATAATGCGTGTGTACGTTCTTAGAATAAAAAGCTTCCTTGTACGTACGGTGCGAAATTAGGATTTCTCTCTGAAAATCGAACAAACAAAAACGATTCGAGGCTCGTTGGCCATGTAACATTATTATATTGCAGGGAAGAGGAGCTCGCCACTAACTCTAGCAAGGAGACCGTCCTATCTGACGCCACCACTGCCAACCATACCCATGCTACTGACAAACCATAAAAAAAAAAAAAAAAAAAAAAAAAAAAAAAAAAAAT